>NC_072737.1:14963244-15154738 GCF_026930045.1 Uloborus diversus | reverse complement strand
TCCTTGGGTTACACCCGAGTCTTCTTTAAATGGGAAGTACCTCAAAAAGGTGCCTTGTCCTTCAACATCCAAAATTGCCTTTCAACAATGAAGAATTTGAAGCACAGTTTGAAGATAGTGTGAAAGTAACCCCCACCTGTTTTCATTTGAAGCCAATTTTTCTGGATTTTTTTTGGTTTAATCTTTACTGAATTTTTGTAATGGATTAGTTTTGTTAAAGGTTTTAATTTGTATATAAATTGAAGTTGTTATATTAGTACATAAAGAGCCATACTAGTAATGAATCTAGTTAATTTTCTGTTTAAAAACATTAATTGTTCATAACATCATTATCTCTCAAGAGTAATTTTAAGGAGTCCACAGATGGTAATTGAGGAAAATTAAAAATAGGGAAAAAAATCTTCGGTTATTTTCAACGTTTGATTTTTGTAGGACTTTTTGTATAATGTTATTTCAATGGATGTTCGAAGTACTTTAGTATGAAATGACTTACGAAAATGTATCGAGTATAATTGAGTTCGTCAGACCTATTTTTATATATATTTTTATATGTCCATGAGAAGGAAGAAAACTGTCCGTGGGGTGATGGGGTGTTGTACCCACGGACAAAAAAGATGGTTTTTAAGAAAAAAATCTTGCAGTTGAAAGCTTTGCTATTTTCACCTGACAAAAATTACCTAATCATATAAGTTGTAGATTATGCCAGAAAATTTTACCATTCGATTATCCATTCACAGAGACCAGCAAAAATTTAAAAGTTAATTTTGTCCATGGGTACAGCAGCTTCCCCTATTGCAGACAATGGTTCAAAGGATCCTATTTTATTTTAAATTTCCGCTAATTGCAATTAAACCTGCTTTAAAGGTCATCAAATGTTCCGAAATGAAATGAGTTAATTGCATTTCACCTTCGTTACATTTTCTCACGCTAGGAAACTTACCATTGGTGATGTTTTATTTGAAGCTGAACGTAGTAAAATAGTTACAAAAGTTTGTGTCAAATGCATACTAAGTTGGCTCAAAAGATTAGTTCCTATATTTGAATTAAATACCTCAAATGCAAGAGTTCAGCCTAGAACTTTTTTTCTATACATACATTCAAAAATATTAAAAAATCAGGAGTTAACCGCATTACTGTATTAATAAAAAATATATTTAAACTTTTCAAACAGAACCACACTTACTCATCCATTTTTGAATTATTTCATACTCAAAAATGAGTACATAACTCTGCCGATACTCAATTACAAAATTATTACATGCTTAAAACTGAGCACAACTACCTCATAAATGAGCACATGGGAATATTAGTTGATGAGTAGTATTTTAATATTTCAATTTTGAATACCACATAGTTGGAGCCGTTTTTACTTTGCTATGTGCTCAAATTTGAGTACTTTTTAGTCATTTTTGAAACTTGTTTCTGGAGTATAGGTCCTGTATTCATAGACATGGATAACATACCTTGTTCATGTGTGGTACTGATGCACGGCTTCCTTCGAAGGGCAAGATATCCAGCTCTCGCAGCGGCCCTCTCGCTCCTCTGGCTCGATTCTCATTGCAAATGTGTGGGGTATAACTAGAGGTACAAATCGCACCTCTCTCGCTGAACTCCACTCTAGAACGCAGACGATCTCCATTGTGCTTGGAACTTTTTTGGTGCCCCAACTACTATCTCGCATCAAATATTGAAATATGAATGTTTTTACATTTACGTAGGCGTTGCTTGTGTTGCTTTGCGAAAAAAAAATCAAGTATACATCTATGGATAAAAGATTCTGTTTGCAATAAACGAATGGAAAAGAAACCAGGTTTTGTCTAGCAACGAAACAAAATCGATTCTGTTATCGACCAACAGATGACGCTGTAGGATTTCTGATGCAAGAAAATGAAAAGCAACAAACGATTTAAAGAGCATCTGCAGCAGGCAATCGCAGTCAAAGCTGAAATGCATCGAAATGCTGTCCATATTTGACAACGCCCTCTTAGTTAAACTGAATTAAAAAAAAATATGGAGAATTAAAAATTTTTACGTAATCTTTTGGTCGCCAATCGCACTATTCTTTTCGTTGCCACACAAAGCCCGGCGTCGTTTCTATCAGTTTATTTCAAACCGCATCTTTTTATCTTTATTCGTTTTCAAATCATTCGTTTTTAAAGTTCGTCCTTACTTCTGGATCACCCGGTATATATTTGTCTACCACCAGAATGCAGTATTTTTTTTTTCATGTATGGAACCAATCTCCTATTTTGATACTATATTGAGTCTTAATTTGCGCAGTTTTGATTTAGGCGGTATTTCCGTTAAACGGAACCCCCGCGTAAATTGAGGGTCCAGGTATTTAAAAAACAATGCCATTCATTATTTTACAACTCCAAAAATTGTTCCAATACTTCACATTATGGTACATCATGGTTCCTCGTTCGGCAAAATATCCATATTAACCCCTTTTCCGCCGAAAAAACCCCAAGAATCACTCAGAGTGCCACTTTTTTTGTTTACATAGGCGCGCGAAGTTACGGTTGGAATAAGTGCAGCTATTTATGTCTTAAATCTTGACTTTTACACAATAAAGTATAAGAGAAAAATTAATTCATAAAATATTGAAATAGAAAGCTTTGGTAATGTCTCTTGCGGCAGTTAACGTTTCGACTGAGAAAGGCGTATTTATTTGTCAAAAAGGTTTAAAGGGTTATGAATCGAAGCTTAAAATTCCAGGAACGAAGGGTAAAATAATAGTGAAAATGCATCATTTGTGCAAATTAAATTAAGGAAATTTTAAAGTTACTAAAATCTTTTTTACATTAAAAAACTATAATGTTAAAAATAATATTTTTAACATTAAAAAATTATAACAGTAACCAACCTTTTAGGAACATTAAAGACATTGAAATTTTTATTAAGACATTAAGATCCTTATTGAAACAAAAACATTATTTAAGCACTATAATAATCATTAAAACATTCAAATAGTTTTAAACCCATTTATATCCTTTTAAAAAACCATTATAATCATGCCAAAACCATTAAAAGATTTTAAAAAACATTTAAAAATGTAAATCCAATTTCGAAAAAACAAAAAGCAATGAAATCCCTTAACACAAACTTATTCTTGGTAAAAACAAATTTTAATAAAAGCTTTAAAATCTTCAGATGCAGAAAAAACCATGCATCAAATTCGACTAAAATCAACTAAAATGAATAAAATCAATAACATCTATTAAATCAATATATATAACAAAATAAAATACGTTAAATCAATAAAATCTATCAAAATCTTTTCAAAAATTTTTTTTAATCCTTGAACTCATTAAAATTCCTTAAAATCTTTTTAAAACCGTTTTGAAGAATTTAAATTATCTAAACCATTAAAAACCGAAAAAATTATCCAAAACCATTAAAAACGAATACAATCATTTAAAACCCCTAGAAGCATTTCAAAACAATTAAAACTTTTAAAATAGCTGTAAAACCAAATAAAAATATTAAAATATTTTCTAAAGTAATGAAATAATTAAAACCATTAAAACCTTTTTGAAACCAGTAAAATCATTTAAATGTATTAAAATCCGTTCAAAATCAATACAATCCATTAAAAAACAATAAAAACTTTTAAAATTAAATAAAATCTTTTTAAACCATTGAAGACTATTAAAATCTTTCAAAAACCAGTTGAAGAGCAATAAAGTCTTAAAAACCATATACATGAAAATCCTTTGAAATCATTTAAATAATTAAAACCAACAAAGTAATAAAACACATTAAAAAAAAACAATCCATCCAATTCCCTTAAAATGCATTAAAATTTTTTAAACCATTGAAATCTTTTTAAAACCACTGAACTCTTTCAAAACAATTAGAAACCAACTAAGCCATTTAAATAATATATATATATATATATATATATATATATATATATATATATATATATATATATATATATATAAAAATCAGTAAAACCATTGAAATCCATGAAAATCAAAACGAATAAAAAATTGAGGTAATAAATAAAAAAGTAAATAAGTAAGTAAGTAAATAAAATAAAAAACAAAGTCAATAAAATGAAAAAAATCATTAAAATCCATTAAATCAAAAAATCTTTAAAAAACTCAAAAATTTAAAAACCGAAAAAAAAATTTAAGCATTCAAATGCCATTTAAGGCTATTAAAATATTTTTAAAAGTATTTAAAAAGTAATAAAATCACTTAAAACCATGAAAAACCAAGGAAAAAAAATCATTTGATACCAATAAAAATCCTTAAAACGATTAAAACTTTTAAAAAATCGTTGTAAAGCCATCTATAAAACGATTTTCAAAATCATTAAAACCATTAACACCATTAAAACCAATAAAATCTTTAACTTATCAAAACCTTTTCGAAACCGTTAAATCTTTTCAAAACCGGCAAAATCATAAGGATGCATGAAAATCCAATAAAAACCAAACTCTTTTAAAGCAATTACTATTAACATTTTTTAAACCAATTGAAATCCAAAAACTCCTTTAAAACAGATAAAAACCAATAAAATCATTTGAAACTTTAAAAAAGCAATAAAATTTCTAAAATCTTTGTAAAACCATATAAAAATGTTTAAATATTTTCTAAACCATTAGAAAGCATGAAGAGCATTAAAAACCAATAAAATTCATACAAAACCTAAAAAAAATTCTTTAAAAAAATAAAATCTGAAAAACTATTAAAATATTTTTTAATAATTAATTTAACCTTTTTAGAACCATCAAAACGTTAAAATCAAGTAAAAATTAGAATCGTATCAAAACCCATTTTAAATTAAAACACTTTTAGTATTATAACCATTGAAACCGTCTAAAACCAAAATTATTAAAACCTATAACATTATTAAACCATTAAAACTTTTAAAAATCCTTTTAAAACTATTACAATATTTCCAAAACCACGAACATCATTAGAAACATATAAAAACCATTTCGAAACCATTCGTTTCAAAAGTAATCAATTTTTTAAAACAATTGAAAATTTTCAAAATCATTAAAACCATTTAAATTATTAATATCATTGAAATCCATTAAAACCTTTTGAACACAATTGAAGACCATTAAAATCCTTTCCACAAAATTTTAAATCAAAAAATCATTTTTCTAACCATTGAAAACGTTTTAAAACCATATGAAACTATTTTAATATTTTCAAAATCAATAAAATCATTAAATCCATTAGCATTATTAAAAACAAGTACAATCTTTAAAAAATATTAAAACCTATTTGAAACTATTGAAATCTTTTCAAAACCAGTAAAATCATAAAAATGTATAAAAAGTCCATTAAAAACCAACAAAATCTATGAAAACCTATTAAAATTCTTCATAAAGAATTTTAATAGGTTTTCATATTAAAGCAATTAAAATATTTCTAAAAGAGATAAAATCTTTTAAAACCCATTAAAACCCTTTAAACTTTTTTAAAACCATTTAAACATTTTTAGAACATTTTTAAAAGCATTAAAACCGTTAATATCTTCAAAATCATTTAAAATCTTCAAAAAACATGTTTCATTAAAATCTTTTAAAACCATTCAAACTATTGAAACAGTTTGAAAATAACTAAATTTTCTCCAAACTATATGAAAACTAAATTCGTTTACATCTATTAAGATATTTTTAACCATCAAAAACGAAAAAAGTCATTAAAGACATTAAAAACCAACAAAGTCATTTAAACCCATTAAAACTCTTTACAACTTGTAAAACCATATAAAACAATTAAAATATTTTTAAAGCCATTAAAACGTTTTAGAAACAAATGCAATCTTTTTCAAAACCAGTCAAATCATTAACATGCACCCAATTCCATTAAAAACCATAACACACCTATTAAAATTCCTTCAAAGCAATTAAAATCTTTAAAAAATTGTTTAATGGTTTAAAAAGTATTTCAAAGTTTCTTTTTTAAATCCTTTTAATCATTAAAAATATAAATTTGTTTAAAAACCATTCTCCATTTAAACTGTTTAAAAACTCATTAACTCTTTAAAACAATTATTTTTTAAAACCTTTAAAATCATTTAAATCAATTAGATCATTAAGGTTATTAAAATCCATTGTCACTCAAATCCGACAAAATTAGTAAAAATTCATTCAAATCCATTAAAACCATTTTAACACCATTGAAGACCATTAAAATGTTTCCTAAATCATTTACAAAACCAATAAAATCGTTTAAACCCACTAATTTCAAATAAAATAATTTAGAACCATCTTTCCAAATACATGTAAACCATACAAAAACATACGCATTTAACTATTTTCAAATCTATTTAAATCATTAAATACAATAACAACATTCAAAACTAATAAAATATTTTGGAAACCATTGAAATCTTTTTAAAACCAGCAAAATCACTTAAATGCATCCAATTCCATTAAAAACCAATAAATTCTTTTAAAGCAATTCAAATCTTTTAAAAACCATATAACTATTTTTAACACCATTAAAAAAAATTTATCATTAGATATTTTTAAAAAGCATTACCATCATTAAAACCATTTAAAACAATTTAAAAAGTTTTATAAAACCTTTGAAATTAAAAATATTAAAATATATTTAAAACCATTTAACTATTAATTATCATAGTTATTAAAAACCATTGTCAGTCAAATCCAATAAACTCAATAAAAATCCATTCATATCCATTTGAACCTTTAACACCATTGAAGACCATTAAGATATTTTTAAAACCATTAAAAACCAATGAAATCATTTAAAACCATCAAAAACCAATTAAATAACTTAAAACCATGTTTTAAAATATATGAAAACCATACAAAAATATTTTCAAATCCATTTAAATCATTAAAACCAATATCACCTTCAAAAAAAAAATCTTTTACTATTAAAACCTTTTTGAAACCATTGACATCTTTTCGAAACCAGTAAAATCATTAAGATGCATAAAAAATCAAATAACCAATAAAATCCATAGAAAACCTATTAAAATCTCTTTACAGCAATTAATATCTTTTTAAAACCATTAAACTCTTTAAAACCATTAGGATCTTCTAAAAATCGCTTCAAAAATATTGTTTTTTCAACAAATAAAATTCTTCATGTTATTACAATCCTTGATCCCATAAAAATTCAATAAAATCATTAAATATCAAAATATTTTTTTTTAAACTATTGAATTTATTTATATCCAATAAAACATTTTTAACCATCAAAAACCAAACACATAATCAAAACTATTAAAAACCAATAAAATCATTTAAAATCATTAAAACTTTTAAAAACCGTTAACTTAAACTTTAGACAATTAATATTATAAAAAACCAATTAAATATTTTCGAAAACCATTAAAACCTTTTCGAAACCATTGAAATCTTTTCAACACCAGTAAAATCATTAGGATGCACTGAATTTCATTAAAAACCATAAAAATTAATAAACCTATTAAAATACCTTTAAAAAGGTAAATATTTTTAAGCTATTCAAACCTTCTAAAACTAACAGTTTTATAATCATTAGAACCTTCTTTTGAAATCATTGCATGTTTCTTAAAAACATTAAAATCAATAAAAATATCAAAAACAATTTTTAAATTATTAAAACATTTTTAAAACCATCTTTAAAATCATTAAAATATGCTTAAAAATATTTTCAATTTAGATCGTTTTAAAACTAATTTTTCAAAACCATTAAAATTTAAAATCAATAAGATCATTCAGATCAAAAAATCCACTATTATCATTAAAAACTTTTTAACACCATTGCAAACATTTAAAATAATTTAAAATCATTAAAATATTTTTAAAACCATTTAAAAAGGAATATTTTTTGAAACCAATACCAACAAAATCATTTAAAACTTTTAAAAACCAAAAAAAAAAAAAAAAATCTTGAAACCATTAAAAACAAATAAAATAATTTAAAAACCACAAAAACCATTTCAAAATCCGTAGAATCATTGAGATGCATAAAAATGCATTCAGAACCAATAAAATCCATAAGACCCATTAAAAATATTTTAAAGCAACTAAAATTTTTAAAACTTAAATTTTCTGTTTGAATCAGCATTTTTTTTAACAATAACATCTTTTAAACCATTGAATCATTTTGAGAATATTTAAACCGTTAAAATCTAACCCTGTTAAAGATATTAAATATCCTCAAAAACTAATTTTTTTAAAATCTTTTCAAACCATTAAAACAGATTCAAATTTTTTTTAAGCTATTTTTTCCAAAACCATTAAATTTTTTCTAAACCATTAAAATTTTTGAAAACATTAAAATCAATATCATTAAAAAAAAATCCATTATCATTGAAATCCATCAAAATCCGTTCGAGTTTAATAAAATCTTTAGTTTTCATTGAAATTCTTTTTAAAACCATTGAAATATTTTAATACCTATTGGAATTCATTTACATACATCAAAATATTTTTCCATCAAAAACCATATAAATCATTAAAACAATTAAAAACGAATTAAGTACTTTTAAAACCATTAAAACCTTTTCGAAACCATTAAAATATTTTCAAAACCAGTAAAATCGTTAAGATGCAAATTCCATAGATGAACAAAATCTAATAAAATTTAAAATTCTTTTAAAGAATACAAATTTTTTAAAAATCATTAAACCTATTAAGACTATTAAAATAAATTTAAAACCATTAAATATTTCTTAAATTTATCAAAGCCTTTAAATCGTAAAGTATTTTTTGAAACATTAAAACCTATAAAAAATTCAAACCTTTAAAATGATTTTTAAATTATTAAAACCTTTTTAAAACCATTAAATCATTTTTTAAACATCTTCAAAATCACTAAAAGTATTGAAATCTGTTAAAAAACTATTTTCAATTTAAATCATTTCAAAACTAATTCGGAACACAAACGATTTTTTAAAACCGTTAAAATCATTTAAATTAATGAGGATGTTAAGATTATTTAAATCCAATAAAATCTCTTCAAATTCATCAAAACCTTTTAAACACCATTGAAGACCATTTAAATATTTTTAAAACCATTTAAAGCCAATAAAATCTTTTAAATCATTAGACACATTTTAAAACCGTGAAAACATTTTAAAATCTTTGTAAAATCATAAAAATATTTAAATATTTTCAAATCAATTAAAATCTTTTAACCAGTTAAAATCCAATAACGTATTTCAAAAACCATTAAAACCTTTTTGAAACCATTGAAAACCAGTAAAGTCATTATCAAATGCTCCAAAATCCAATAAAATCCATAATAGACCTGTGTAAAATTCTTTTAAAACCATTAAAATATTTATGAAGCAATTAAAATCTTTTAAAAACAACTAAATTTATTTGTAAACCATTAAAATCCTTTTGAAACTAATAATTACATCTTTTATTTAATCATGACATTTAGTAGAAAAATTTAACCCTTCAGACATTTAAATTATTAAAACCTTTCTGAAGCGTCTTAAAAGTTATTAAAGTACTTTTAAACACTATTTTCCATTTTGATCGATACAAAACTAATTTTTCAAAATCGTAAATCAGTAACTCAATAAAATCATTTTAAAATCAATAATTATCGAAATCCAAATAATTAAAATCCATTTAAACCATTTTTACACCATTGAAGACCATTAAAATATTTAAATTACTTAAAAAGTAATAAAATCATTTAAATCCATATAAAAAAACACTTAAATCATTTAAAACCATTAAAAACCAACAAAATCATTTAAAACCACTAAAAATTTTAAAACCATTAGAATCGTTGTAAAACTTGTTTTAAAATCGTTGCAAAACTGTACAAAACAAATTATTTTCCAACCACTAAAATCATTAAGACCAGTGACATCATTAAAGCAATAAAAATCTTGTGAAAACCATTAAAACATTTTCGAAACCATTGACATCATTTCAAAATCAGTACAATGCATCGAAATCCATTAAAAAACAATAAAATCAATAAAAAACCTATTAAAATTCTTTTAAGGCAATTAAAATTTTTAAACCATAAAACCGTTATTAAAACTAAACCTTTTTCAAATTAGTTTCAAAAAAATTCAAAAATTAAAAAAGTTTTAAAACAAAAGTTTCAAAATCATTAAAAATTATTGAAATTATTAAAAGTATTTAAATTAGTAAAATGATTGATAATTAAAATCAATTCAAATCCCTTTTTAAAACTTTGCAATTTTTTGAATACTGTTAAATTTATTAAAATCCAAAAAAAAAAAAAATATTTTCAACCATCAAAAAAAGTATAATAAATTTAAAAAAAGTTTAATGATTTTATTGTTAAAACTTAAATTGTTTCAGAACCATCAACACCATTAAAAACTAATAAAACCCATAATCAACCTTTTAAAATTCTTTTAAACCAATTTAAGTATTTTAAAAGCCATTTAAATCTTGAAAACGATTAAATAATCAAAATATTTTTAAATTACTAAAACCTTTTTTAAACTACAAAACCATTAAAACCTTTTCATAACCTTTAAAAACTTTTTAAAACTTTAAAATCCTTGAAAATATTAAAATATTTTCAAAATATTAAAATATTTTCAAACCATTAAAACGTAAACTTTGTAAAATTATTGAATTTTTTAAAACCTTTTAAAATTTTTTAAACTTTAAAAGTTATCTAAATGATTAAAATCATTTGTATATTTAAAATTCATAATTATCATTGAAATCCAATAAAACCCGTTCAAATGTATTTAGATTAATAAAAACCATTAAAATCATTTTTACAATCATTGAAAAAATTAAACTATTGAATTCATTTAAATCCATTATAAAATGTTTAACCATCTAAAACCAAACATATCATTAAAACAATTAAAAACTATTTTTATACAATTACAACCATTTTAAAGCCGTTTCAAAATCACTAAAATCCATTAAAGTATTTAAACACCTTCAAAAAAAATTTCAACACCATTTAAAACTAAAAAAAACAATTAAACCCAATGAAAATTTTAAAATCTACATGAAACCTTTCCAAACATTAAAATCAATAAATTAGTTTAAAAAATCAAAAGTTTTTAAAAATCAATTAAACTAAGCAAAAACATTTAAAATCAGCAAAAGCATTTTAAATCAGTAAAATCATTTTAAATGAGTAAAATCAATTAAAAACAGTTAAATCCATAAAATATATTAAAATTAATAAATCCAATTAAAATGAATAAATCCATTGAAATGAATAAGCAAATTAAAATGAATACATCCATTGAATTGAATAAGTAAATTAAAATGAATAAATCCATTGAAATGAATAAGTAAATTAAAATCAATAAATCCATTGAAATGAATAAGTAAATTAAAATCAATAAATCCATTAAAATCAATAAACTCCATCAAAACCTTTGTAAACTTAAAATCTTTTTTAAACCATTAAAGAATCTGAAAACGTTCTTAAACCATATAAAACCATTAAAATATTTTTTAAAACGTTGAAATTAATAAAACTATTCCAATCTTTAAAAGCATTCAAACTATGAAATCCATTAAAAATACTTAAAAAAAAAGAGTTTTTAAAGCCATTATAATTTATTGAAGTTTTTAAAAGCCTTTAAAAAAGTTTAAACACCATTAAAAACCAAAAAAATCTTCATAAAACCATTAAAAACAAATTTTTAAACCATTAAAACTCTTCAAAACGATTAATATCCTTAAAATCCTTTAAAATTCATTATATTTCATAAGAAACTAAAAATCATTGAAGTATATTAAAATAGTTCTTAAAACACTTAAGATCAGTGAAACAGAATTAACTCTTTAAAACTTTTTTTTAAAAATAGCATTGAAACCAATGAAATCTTTTCAAAACCATTAAAAATAAAAAATAAAATAAATAAATATTAAAATCAAATTAAAATCATTAAAACTCTACTAATATATATTTAAATCGTTAAATTCCATTAAATTCCAGTAAAATCTATTAAAAGTCTTTAAATCCTTACAATTATTCAAATAATTTTAACCACCATTAAAAATATAAAAAAAAATTTTAATTACCAAAATGGATTAATTTTTTTAAACCCCAAAAATTTTTAACTTCATTGAAATCCCATAAAATCTTTTGAAAAACATTAAAAAAATGAAATATTTTTAAAGCAGTAAAATCAATCAAAATCCATTATAATTTCAATAAGTTTTTCAACTAAGGCAAAAAAATAAATAAAAAATAAATAAATTGATTAAAAAAACTCAAACTTTTGAAATCCAAAAAAAGTAATGAAAACCTTTCATTACAAAATATTAATTAGGAAAATATTTATCATCCAAAAGTTAGCAGTGAAACCTTTTCACTACAAAAAAAGAAAAAATTCTCCAAAGGATAAGAGTGAAGACCTTTCACTCTAAAACTTAAGTAATAATATTTCAAAATATCACAGAGAAAACCTTCCTCTGCAAACTGAGCAAAATAATATCACAAATGATCGAAAAAATATTTCACTACGAAACATTAAGGCAAAATATGAAAATAATAATAGCGAAAACCTTTCACTACAAATTTAAGCGAAATAACATTCCAAAGGAAACTGGGAAACCTTTCACTAAAGAACTTTTTCAGTGAAAATATTTCACCGATTATTATAACCAAAAATAGCAACAAAACTTATTTGGAGTAAAAATTTATGAGAAAACACAATGTTGGACAAATTCTCTTAATGCTCAATCTCCGGGGGGGGGGGGGGGGGGGGCAAGTGATTAATGTCTGAACGAAAATGAAAATTTAAATGTTAAAGCACAGTGATGAAAGGATGATGATGATGAAATGATGGATAGGCATTGTGATAGATAAAAATCTGATATATACAATGATGAAACGCCGATTAAAATCTGAGGTCCAAAACGTAGGTCATATGATACTGTTTGAATTGTAGGTAGCAGTTTAAATACAGACAGCCGCATCACCCAGACTATTAACTAAACAACTCAAATTGCCATAGGAAACAATTGCACACAAAATACAGTATAGAGCAAACACTTTTGAGAAATAAAACCATTTTTCAATACGATGAACCAAATGAAATGATCTTAGCTACGTCAAAGTACAAAATGATGTGTAACCCCGAAGCACGTTTTCAACATTTGGTTCTTATTAACATTACTTGCTTTACCTGGCGATGAAAACATGAAGAAACACTCCGCCATCGTAACCTTCAGTTGCGATCTCCGATTGGAAGCTAAGTAGGGTTGTTCAATAGTTATTGGACGCAACCGATGTTGGCAATTTCTGCGAATCACTCAGGCACAGTAGTCATGAACTACTAAGCACCCCTACAACGAGAAGTGGACTAGTCCACACACTGCACAATCGCCAGTCGAACAACTGGAATTTTTATTACTGGTGCAATAAGAAAGAATTTGTTTCTCCATGATCTTCAAGTCGGCCATTCAATTGCTGCAACTGTTACCAACGTCAAACAATGGAGTGCAGACATGATAAATGAGCGAACAGTCCATATATTATTTAACAAGCAATGAAGCACAGATATGGAACTTGACCAAAAGACTGGAGCCGGTCGTTTTGTGCGTTGTAATGTCCGCCGTTTGCCACGGAAACGCGAAGCTCAACCAGCGTCAATGGCTCAACAATGGGTGGGGCTCTCTCTACAGCACCAAAGACAATCTCCCAACATTTGGTGCCATTGCTCGTCGTAGAACAATTCGAAACTGCGTACCACATGAACTAACTTCGACAACTCTAAGGCACCTGCAGAAGCGTTAATATCTATAGGAGAGATTAGAGACCAGTATTTTTATCGTATTATCCCAGTGGAGGAAAAGTAGGCGTTGTAACACAGTTGCAAGCGCAAAGCACTGTGTCTGCACACTTGGGAACTAGCGAAAAAGATACTCAAACCAAACAATCAACAGATTATTTTCTTCAGTGTTTGTTGAACTCCATCTGCTCGCAATGATCCTGATTATTAATACGGATGTGTACTGCCACATTTTGGCTGAATGCCACAGGAAAATTCCTATCTAACTGGGACTTATCAATAGTTTAGGTCCCATACTTTTGCAAGATGGAATTGATACCTCAGTAAGTAGCAGGCAAAAGATCCAGGGCGCTGTGGTATAATATGCCACATTCACCTAACTCTCCGACTAATTGTCACATATTTCTCCAGTTGAACTAGGTTTGCAAGGGCTTAACAGCTTCATAACCTGGATATTTCAATTCAGGGAGTTCGTGGTCTCATTGACCAATGTGATTCTGTGTTCTGCCATCAGATTTTATCGCTCAAAATTCGTTGAACAAGCATATATCTGCCTATGGTGGATATTTCACTGAAGGAATCTCATTATTTTATCTTTAACTCCATTTATTTTTTTTCGGTTGCGGCCAATAATTATGGAACAACCCATTACTTCAAGAAATTTTCCGGAAGGTCATGTTGATGATAGAGAAAGTGCTATTAACGGACCCCGCCATAACGCGAATCTCGTGAGCCAGGAAGACTGAACGCTTTGAAACAGAATTTGGAGTGTGTACACAGAAAAAAAAGAGTATCTATCCTGAAACTTCTATTCAACCACCCCAAAAAGGACAAATATCAATTTTTTTTAATGACAGTTTCATTACACTTTGAAATAGTTACTAAAGTAAAAACGAATGATATTTTGATGATTTGATGGGTCCTTTTTGGTACAAAAAAATGTTTCGTCAGTAGCCACCAATAGGTTAATTTTAAAATTTTTTGCTCCACGAACGTACAAATTCGAAAAATATGGATCACAAAAGATTTCATGTTTAATAGAATACATATTGTTTACATATTTAATTTTTGTCAATGTTAAATCGAAATGTACATCTTTGTAGACTTAACGTGGACAAAGCTAAAAGATCGAGTCAGTTAGGTTGAAAAATTTGTTTTTCTTTAAAAGTTTCGATCGATTTTAAGTGTTTAGTTTGATGAAAGTTTATTTTTATTCAAACTCAAAATTTTCTTTTGGCGTCCGTTCAAAAGTTAACCCAGCTCTTATCGCTAAGCGTGTAGTTAGCACGCTTTGTTTTAAACTTTTTTTTCTTGTTGATTTCAATATATTCAATTAAGATCCGAAACTTTGTGGGCTTTTTTTTTTTTTGCAATTTAGCTCTACTAGTACTTGTTTCTCCGTCGCTGCATACATGCAAAATTATTGCAAACAATTGCTGCACTTTAATATCATACTCATGATACGTTCATTAGAGTTACAATTGACTGACAGTTTGAAGAAATGATTTTTACATTTTTAGCCCACTTCCCCACTTTATCGTAAAATTAAAAAAAAAATCAAAAATTTGAAAAAAAAAAAAAACCCTATGTATTTTGTTAAGAAACACAAAAAGAAAATTTTAAAGCTATATAAATTCAATTAGTTAATCTCATACTTCAAAAAAATAGTTAAACTAAGGTTATCGAGATGAGAAAATGTATCCGTCTGTCTCCCGAATATTTGTGTTCAAAAGCATTCGAAAGCGACATTCCCATGTGTCTCTTTTTTTTTCATTTGAACAATTGTTCATTCTAGTTTTAAGCAGTTAAAAAAATTATACTTTAACGAACGTTAAAATGTGTTTTAAAACATCATGCTAAGCTTGAATTTTCTTCCTTCGCGTCAAGTGTCGACGATCGAGTGATATATATTTCGTACCTTTATTTTCGTGGTTTTAGTGGTTTCTCAAAAAATACATTACATCTGAAATAATTTCGCCAGTCATTGGATTCCGGATAATCCCTACAAGATACTATTCCTTGGGCTTGACTACGGGACTTGGAAAACGAGAGCTAATGCTGCAGCTTAATCTCCCGTTTTCCAGTTTGCGTACTACTGCTGAAATTTATCACCCAATTCTCTATAAATTCGATTTGACTTACGCACATTGCTCAGGGGTGTAGGAAGGTCGAAGTTCGGCACTTGCCTTTTCGGAGTTCCAAAATATATTTTACGCTAGGCGGAAACCCGTCATCTTTTTTCCAGTAGTTATTTCTTTGGATAATTTAAATTTCTGTACAAAACATTAGACTATTCTCAGTTCAAGACTGATCAAATTTGAACATAGGCAGAGTTTACGAATCAGAGTTTTGCCTGGAATGATAGTTTATGAAAAATATAAGAAACTTTTCAAATAATACAATAAATAATGCTATTTTGAATTGCACAAACCAGATGCAACAGATGGAGAAAGAAGGGATGGGATCGACTACTTCGCCAACAGCCAAACATTTGATTAAGTATTACTGCTCCGGATAGCATGATTGCCACAAAAATTTGGCTTTACAGCTTAAAGAATACTGTGTAAGCATAAAAAATAAATTAGTTTGACAAATAATTTAATAAAAAATAAAATACTTTGCAACGGACAGAGAAAGAATGGAAGCCAGAATCGACTACTTCGCCAACAGCCAAACATTTGATCAAGTATTACCACTCCCTATAGCATGACTGTTACAAAAATTTGGTTTTACAGCTTATGAAGGATTGAAGGATGCTGTGTGTAAGTGCAAAAAAATATTTTGTTCCATCAAGCGTTTTAGACGTTATGCTAATTTTGTGTTGATAAGGAAGAATTTGCCGTTGTAAGATCTAATGTTTATTTGACAAATATTTCGCATTCTATTACGTTTTCCTCTTTGAATTTTGTATCAAATAATTGTTACATAAAATATTTCTTTTTCAGTTGATACTTTAGTAGACTTCATAAATATAATTTGAACATTTCAATAGTGTTTTAAGTAATAGGCGGATTACTTTTGAAAAGCTAAAATAGAACGTTCTGCTGCAATCGTGTAAATACAAAACTTACGAAAGTTATATGAAATCTATTATTTCTATCGATAATAACTATCTGAAAGTTATGAGCACGACAAACTGCAATTACAACTGGTGTTGTAACAATTGAATTTTAGCTTTCATAAATAAATTTATATTTGAAAATTAGTGCAGCTTAAAACAAAAACTTAAAACGTTAAAGAATCCTCATATATCATATTCTATAGCAATATAAACCTTGAAGCGTCAAATTTTTATACATTTTTTTCTTTACAGATGAAACCTTGTAGAATGATCAATTCAACTAGAGGTGTTCTAAAATAGTGCAATCAGAATAAATTGTAAGAAATTAGTACTTATACGGGAAGCTGTGTTTGAATTTATATTTTTTTTTTGACAGGAAACCTCACAGATAATATGAACTGGTCGATTTTCCTTCAACCGATGTTAAAAAAAAGTATATCTTACACACTGAGGAAATACAAGAGGTGAAATGTGGGTCCAATGGATCGATCCAATGACATTTTCATTAATTACGGAGCATAATAGTTTGGGGAAACCTTTTATGAAAACAACTCATTTTTTGTGAACTGTCGGCTGTTTTCAGCAAAAAAAGCATTGTCACTGACCTATTGTTTTGGACCCAAACGGTTGAAAAAGCGGAATTAGCTGCTGAATTAGGTGAACTGATGCAAAAGGTTTCTATTGTTACTTTCGAAAACATTAGATGAATACTTTAGAGAGACTCCGTTTGACCTCAATATAGCAGCATTCTACAAGGTTCAAAATGGTGTTTTCATCTTCAAGTTCTTGTTGCATTTTAAACTAATAAAGGCTGATAAAATGATGCGAAAATACAAATTTTCAGTGATCTAGGTTCAAATTGGTGTTTTCATCTTCAAGTTCTTGTTGCATTTTAAACTAATAAAGGGTGATAAAATGATGCGAAAATACAAATTTTCAGTGATCTAGATGTATGTTTGAAGTTTAACGTTAACTTTCCATAGCGCGTCACAAGGGGGCTGACAGAATCATATGCAAACAATTTGCTAAAAGAACTTTAAGTTTACTTTATTTTTTTTAAATCTATTTTAATGCGAATTAAATGTAATCAACTGCATTTCTATGTATTTCGTTGTATTTAAAAAAAATAAAATGTTGTAAATGACACTGTATTCTTCTATCTGGTCCAGATATCATTCAGGGGGGGGGAGAGGAGGAGTTCAGTTTAATGCGAATTCTTACATGCATTCTCATCTTTGTTAAAATTATTTAGTTGATAAATTTTACTTCCTTTTTTACTACTTTTGTAATTTCTCCTCTGCTTAAGATTTTTCTTTTACTTACTTAAAGTTAAATATTTAAAAAAATATTAAATTAACATTAGTTTTTAAAATTTAATTTCATTGTAAAAGGAAAGGGTGTGCGAGAATGTACCCCTTTAACTCGTGCTGCTGGACATAAACATGACATTAAATGACAAGTTTTGTCGATGTATTTATTAAGTATTTCGCACTAAGTCCCTTTTTTACTTTATTTTTAAAAGACAAGGAGTAACAGAGCAGATCTCTCGCCAGCCCTCAAAAACGCACATAACTAGAATATTTTCCACGATGTAGTTGAGTAGGTATTTTGTAGTTTATCATTTGTTTAAATGAATTAATATGAATTTTATAAGTACAAACGATAATTTATTTCCTTAATACTAAAAAATAAACTAATATTACTTTATTGCTTTTTTCAAAAGCCAAGGAGTGCGAATGCACCCCCTGGCCATACTACATTTCCCTGCTGAAATGAAGCTCTATTTTGTATTTACCGCGATTTTTTTAAAGAGATGACAGATAAAAATGGAAAATTTATCTCGTATTTGGGTTTATTTATATGAATATAAATAAATGTCATTTATAACCATCTCTTTTTTAAAAATTAAAAAATATAATGAATGAATTCTTGTTATAGCAAGAGGCTATTGATATCTGATTTGCTAACAGATTTTAAAGCTGTTTGAACGGCAAGGTATGAAAATCATTTTTCAAAATATTACATAATTTTAATTATTTGAATGTAGATATTTCTCTAAAGCACCCCTTCAAAGTAATAACTAGATTTATTTAAATTAAAACTGCGGGTAAAATTTAATAATCAATGTAATCGGCACCATTCATTTGCCTACGACTGGTCCAGCCGAGAGCTTACGATTAAAAGTATTCTACATTTTTGAATTCAGGATAGACGATACCTCAAAGTCAAAATACAGCAATAATAAAATTTAATAATCAATGTAATCGGCACCATTAATTTGCCTACGACTGGTCCAGCCGAGAGCTTGCGATTAAAAGTATTCTACATTTTTGAATTCAGGATAGACGATACCTCAAAGTCAAAATACAGCAATAATAAAATTTAATAATCAATGTAATCGGCACCATTAATTTGCCTACGACTGGTTCAGCCGAGAGCTTACGATTAAAAGTATTCTACATTTTTGAATTCAGGATAGACGATACCTCAAAGTCAAAATACAGCAATAATAAAATTTAATAATCAATGTAATCGGCACCATTAATTTGCCTACGACTGGTCCAGCCGAGAGCTTACGATTAAAAGTATTCTACATTTTTGAATTCAGGATAGACGATACCTCAAAGTCAAAATACAGCAATAATAAAATTTAATAATCAATGTAATCGGCACCATCAAATTGCCTACGACTGGTCCAGCCGAGAGCTTACGATTAAAAGTATTCTACATTTTTGAATTCAGGATAGACGATACCTCAAAGTCAAAATACAGCAATAATAAAGCTTTACCTTTTGGGTCAGAAATTTGAGAAAAAACCAGAAAAGGGTTTAAAGCAAAATATAAATTATGCTTCACACAAATTCTGGACAAGCTTTTTTTGAGCCTTCAAGGTGCAATTTATGTACTCGCCGAAGAACGCCAAGATTTGAGGATTTTCTTCCCCCCACTTGTAACCACGTCATCTATAAACTGAGGTATTAAAATCACTCAAGAACGCTTTCGCTCGTTGCAACAACACAGTAAACTGCCGATTATCCGCGGAGTAGGAATGCATGGTAACGGCGGATAAGCGAAAATTGCTGATAGTCCGAATAGGAAAAAAACGATACTTAGTGCATACAATTGCTAAAAAACATTTATAACACTCACACATACATTTAAATAGAAACTAAACACATTGCTACATTGCATCTACTAACATTGAATATAAAACATGTGTAAAATCTAAAAGCGGACAATAACACAATCAAAGGTTTTTAAAAAGATTGTGAAAAGAAACACGGACACTATTGCCGATAATCAGGAGTTTTTTTTATTTAACCACTTATTTTTTCTTGCTCCAAATGGCTATTTCCAAGCAATTAAATTTATTTATAAAATGAACTTTCTTGGGCAGGATATAAAAAATATCACCCTAAAAATTTAAAATTCTATAAATTACAAGCTGACCGGAGTTACATAATCTTGAAAATAAAGTTCAATACTTGGTAGTGTCAAATATTTTAGGTTTTAACAAACGAAGCAAGATCTCCAAAAAAAACTGTGAATAAATCTGGAGTATCCGAATTTTGTATTTGTGTGACAAAAACTTTTAAAATGGAAAGAAGATTTCCAATCATTGTAGTACCATTATTTTAACTTTTTTGGTCATTATATCATTTAAGAAAAAGCAAAAAAAGAATGATCTTTAATTTGCACAGATACATATTAATGGTATGTAAACATGCATCTTTTATTTTTGATTCAGAGCGTCTGTTTTCCAATTCTTAGTTAATCGCACAAAAAAGTTTTGGGAGAGTTTTGTCTCCGGAAAAAATTTACAGAAAATCATATTTTTGCTCATAAAATTTACTATTTTCTTCTTAAATATGCGGTATAAACACTTGAAAAATATTCTTTGGTTCGACGATTAACCTGTTCACGTTTTTAGTTATATTAAACTTGATTACGTTTGTAAATAAAAACAAAATGCATTATTAGCTGTTTCTTCAAAGCGCTGCTATCAATATCATTCCTGAATATTTCACCTTTCTTAAGCCAATTTCCTAAAAATTCTCCATAGTCTAGTTATTTACTTGCGCGATGGAATATTTGGTCGGTCGAAAGAACTGACTGCATTTAAACATTTAACTGTAACGCTCCCACCGAGTTAGTTACTTTACGCTACTTCTATATAGATGCAGTAAGGCAAAGTTCTTATGCAAAACTAAATCCGCTCAACTTTTCAACTCCAAAAATCCTAAACTTATTGCCATACACTGTTAAAAATTTTCCGGAAAAATTACGGTAATTGTAACTGGCATCTTTGTTGCCAGTAACTATTACCGTAAAAATCAAATGTTACTGTAAAATTTTACGGTTTCCTTGGTAGGCCGCAGCAACCAATTGGCGCTCTGATCGTTTATTTCTCCGGTAAAAATTACCGTAAAAATCAGCGATGCGTTAGCCCGCCATTTTACAGTAACAATTACCAGAAAATCTTCCTGAATTTTTAATAGTGTACGGTTATAGAATCAAGACCTAATCTAAGCCTGTTCGCAATATCCTTCCATAATTCTCCATTTAAATTGTAGGGAAAGTACATAAATTTCGTCTCCTTGGAAAACTGAAGATTTAATACTACTTCTTTACCATGTTCGCTAGGGTGTTTTCAATGGAAGAGTCGATACAGAGCTCATACACAAATACCTAAACGTTCATTCATATTAGTGTACACAGCAGTAGGGGAAAATTATATTTCATCTTAATGGACAAAAAATGCAAGAAACGCGAATCTACCCTTTTCTCTGCGTTAATGGCTTGCTGATGGAGTCTATTTTTAAGTACATGCCCGGTTGTTCATGTGTTACACTTCTTAAAGGGTGTGATTGTTCGCACCAATTATACCGACGTTTTCCACATCAACATCCTCTTGTCTTTTATTTTGAGATGAATGGGTTAAAGTAAACAGTAATTTTGACGAACGGGTATATACTTTATTAACCAATGACGAAATCATTACAGAAATTGCGCAAACAGTAATTTTGACGAACGGGTATATACTTTATTAACCAATGACGAAATCATTACAGAAATTGCGCAAATGTCAGCGTATGTTCATGGCACTCGGATCTCACAAAAGATTTTGCTCTGATCGGGATTTTTGAAAGGGTATGAAGACCACCATTCCAGCAATTGCAACTCTGTTGCCAGTTTTCAGTACGACAGCATATCGCAACCCAGCAAGAAAAATGGCGCAACTCAAATACAGCAATGGAGAAAATCAAGGTATTCCGCAATAGTAGAAGGAATTAGGTCTCACATACTACAATAAGAGCAAAAACAATATATAAATGTGATGATTACTGGTTAGGTTTTTTCTAGCAAAAGAAATAATTCGTACTTCAAGTTTGAAAAATTTTCTTCTAAATTAGAAAATGTTAATCATGTGTCACTAATCTTAGAATTACTTTAAGTGACTGATGTTTGGGCCCCTACCTTACATTTTGAATATTGTGGCTACCAAATATTTCACATATTAAATAATTTTGTTGCTAAGTTATTAAACTGAAAGATAACTTAACCAGTATGATGGAAATAAAGGAATTTTTGCTTAGAAAAAATATTGCAATAAACCATAATTTTATCAAATATTATAAATAAAGGTTGTTAACTGTATGTATTCTGCATATCAAATTAGTACTTAAAATGATAATAGTTAATAGATGAATAAAGTTTTTTTTTCATCAGAAATATTTCTATTACTAACATTACCCTGACATTTTTAAATAATTATGATAATTAGTTGCGTCACTAATTATTTCACTAGCAAGAATTTTTTTAGAAATTAAATAGTTGCTGTGGCCTAGTTTTCTCCTTCGCTCAAACAAAACAGTTCATGGCCTTGCCCATATGTGACCCGAATATGATGACTACGCATTTTCTAACACTAATCACACTTCGTTCTTGAATATTCTCAAAACAATTTAAGGGTTACGGGGAAGAACTATCAAAGGCCATTTTTTTTTCTAAAAACTGATTAACCTATGGGAACACGTAGCTTATTACATACAGTATAAAAGAGAACTATTATTCAAACAAGAATCATCATAGTGAGTGAGTTTTAACTGGCGGGAAGAATGAGGCTAACTTGGAAACGATTCGAGATTTCAAGCTCACAAACGTAATGAGGAAAATTTGAGCATGGTGGATTATGATCTTTTTCCCCCGTGGCCCTTCCATTTTTTTTTCTGCATATTTTTTTTCGTTGTAATTTCAACGAATTTAGATTATGTGGCGAGTACACGTTAACCAAATCTAACTACTAAAAACTAAACTTAGATGAATAAGTGAATGCTTATGAACTTTTTTTCCTTCCTACTCTTAGTTTGGCAAATAGCGTTGTTTACTTGCAAGTCTCTCGTTTAAGATACCCGCAATATCCATAATAGCTGCAAATTAGTTGCTTGTCTCCTATCTCCAGATAAAAACTAGCTTTCAAGAATAATGTTTGAAATATATACATTCCAGTTCAGTAAACATTCGTATAAGTTTTTGTAAGTAGGGGTACTACGATATTCACAACTTAATTACACATTACTTAATGTTTAAGCAGATATACAGGGTGTTTCCGTTAACAATTAAAAACTCCTAAGAGGGGTAGGGTTCTTCGTGAAGGCTTGAAATCATATAGCAATGCGGGGTCAGAAATGCTTTTCTGAAGCTGTGATATACACGGAAGCACCAGATAGCAAAGCGAACGTAAGGGAAAGATCTTTAAGACTACATGTTAAAAAGCAAAACTAAGTAAATTTATCGAAGTATTTTCAACCGGCTCCCATGCACTCGTCACATCTTTGGGGCATGGAGCTTTGAACAGTCTGGAATACTCCCGGCATATCTCAAATTCCTCGCGTTGGGAAAGAATTTCCGAACCCATATTGCTATATAATTTTGAATCGTCACGACTCGTCTTAGGAGTTCTGAAACCGTAACCTGAAACACCCTGTATATGTTAGCGTGAAAGAACGAAACCTGGTAAATGTCGACATTCACAGAGCAAAAACATGGATGAAAGACCGAATCTCTTGTGGATGTCCACATTTTACCATTTCGGTCATTCACAGTAATATTTACATACAAATATGGTAAATTTACATTATGCGCACATAAAGAAAAGTTAATAAAAAAGTAAAGTTAATAAAAGAGTTTTTTAAGACCAAATAATATTTACTTCACTGTGAAACCAAACTACATTTAGAAATGTGTCAACAATTGTGATTTTTTCATGCTAGCAATGACAAGGTGAGTTTTGTGAGATAAAAGCTCACACGCTTAGTTGGTTGGTGATTTATTTAATTTAAATGCCGCAAGAGCCCTTGAGGGCTATAGTGCACCAAACGAGTCTTTAATGTATGCTATTTATTTTTATTTAAGTATATAATCTAGAAACTGTAAAAGTAAACGCATTTTGAAGTGAAAGGCACAAAATTTCAAGTACTAGTTTAAAAAAAACAGTCGTTAAAACATGTAAAGATTAAAAATATTTAAACAGAGTATATATTAAGAAACGATAGATGAAACAATATCTTTACAATCAACCTTGAAGAATAATAAAAGCACAAAATCACATAATGACGAGACAAAACACTAAATTAAAAAGGAGAAACCAATCTCCTGGAGGAAATAGTACAAATTGTGATGAGTTGGGCCCCCCATCATTTCCTTCAAATAGAGATTAAAATTATTAAAATCCTTAAAACTTATTTGGTTAAAATTTGAGCAGTTGCATAAAACATACAGCACTCACACACTAAGAACATTACATTAAAAATTACAATTTACATAAGAAATTTGAACTTCGCCCTTTTTTTTTTTTTTTTTTTGTCTTTCGCCGTCTGAGGGTCCCAGACCAGATTCAACTGGTCTCTTCGCCCCAGATGCTCGGCTACTCGACACACAAGCAAATGACAGTTATAATGAGACACTCAAATTAATTAAAATGTAATATTTAGTCAAATGCTCACAACAATATTCTAAATACTATACGAGATTTATACAACTTATGAGCAAAAAACAAAATGTATAGCTGCGCGTTGAACATCACAAATCAGGTACACTTTGGCTAAATTTCTAGAATTATATACACCATAAAAGGCGACAGTTATAAAAGTGAAGCGAATGTTCTTCAGGGCACTTCTACAAGACATGTATACCTTAATTATTGAGAAACAAAATAAAAATGTATTGTAAAAGTATGTTTTATATTTTATGTTTCGAAAGTAAAACCTTTTAAAGAGCCATAAAAGAAGTTATTTTAAAACGAAGTACAGAAACGTCAGATTTCAGCAGCCAAAATAAACGTAATAGGAAGAAAAATAATTTGCAATATATATATATTTTTTTTACAAGATTGAAAAAGAAGCTGCCCTTTACAAAAGATACAGATCAAAGGATATTTTCGTCTTTTACTGGAACATTAACTTTCAACGATACACGCACGTAATTTTTCAAACCTTGAGTTGTTAATGTTATCGCGACTATTTTTGGTAACTTTTACATAAATGCAAAAAGGAGTAACGTCATTTGTGCTCTTAATGATTTTACCTATTTAAATAGCGCTGTAGCCGTATTTTAAATAGTTTTAATAAAAATTTTACTCTTTCAGACTACTCGAAATACATTACGTGATTTAACTACACAAAGTTTAAGAAAGGATACAACAAAGTACGACACGTTTATTAAAAAGCAAATTTTAAAATTATCAGTTTGTACCGCAACTGAAAAATAGCGTTTGTTAAATCCTGTCCTACGAATTTTGAATAGTTAGAAATTTAGAAACTAGTTGTCTTCTAGAAGAAAAAAAAATATAAAATAAGTTTAAAACGAAACTAGATTCGCTCCCCTTAAAATCATAAGCAATCAAAATTGGAAACTGCTTTTTTCTAGCAACGACATTACTGCGAGTTGGTTGAGTTAACAGTTCAAATACCATATTTTTCATTTTAAATCATGAATGACATAGAAAGTTTGAGCTTGTGTTTATTTATTTCTTTTTTTAAGTTGTCTGAGGATCCCTGGCCAGATGCAACTGGTCACTTCACCTCAGATGGTCAACTTTCTGTCACAAGCTAAATTATAGTTGTATTTGTTGAGCTAACTGTTCAAATACAATATTTTGTACTTCAAATTACAACTGACAGTTATTTTGTGCTTGTGATTTTTTTTTTTTTTAAAGTCGTCTGGGGATCCCTGACCAGACGGAGCTGATCGCTTCACCCCAGATGGTCAACTTTTTGTCGCACAAGCTAAAAGACATTACCGTGAATTTGTTTAGCTAACAGTTCAAATACAGTATTTTATGCTTATTATCACAACTAACATTTAAAGTTTGCTTGCATTTTTTTCTTTTAAAGTCGTCTGAGGATCCCTGGCCAGATGCAACTGGTCACTTCTCCACAGATGGTCGACTTTCTTTCACAAGCTAAATAACAGTTTTATTTGTTGAGCTAACTGTTCAAATCAAATACAATATTTTTGTACTTCAAATTACAACTGACATAGTTATTTTGCTTGTGATTTTTTTGTTTTGTTTTTGTTTTTTAAAGTCGTCTGGGGATCCCTGACCAGATGGAGCTAATCGCTTCACCCCGGATGGTCAACTTTTTGTCACACAAGCTAAGTGACATTACCGTAAATTTTTTGAGCAAACAGTTCAAATACAGTATTTTATGCTTATTATCACAACTAACATTTAAAGTTTGCTTGCATTTTTTTCTTTTAAAGTCGTCTGAGAATCCCTGGCCAGATGCAACTGGTCACTTCACCACAGATGATCGACTTTCTTTCACAAGCTAAATAACAGTTTTATTTGTTGAGCTAACTGTTCAAATCAAATACAATATTTTTGTTCTTCAAATTACAACTGACATAGTAATTCTGCGCTTGTGATTTCTTTTTTTTTTTTTTTTTAAAGTCGTCTGGAGATCCCCGACCAGACTGAGCTGATCGCTTCACCCCAGATGGTCAACTTTTTGTCGCACAAGCTAAAAGAAATTACCGTGAATTTGTTTAGCTAACAGTTCAAATACAGTATTTTTTGCTTATTATCACAACTGACAGTTAAAGTTTGCTTGCATTTTTTTCTTTTAAAGTCGTCTGAGGATCCCTGGCCAGATGCAACTGCTCACTTCACCACAGATGGTCGACTTTCTTTCACAAGCTAAATAACAGTTTTATTTGTTGAGCTAACTGTTCAAATCAAATACAATATTTTTGTTCTTCAAATTACAACTGACATAGTAATTCTGCGCTTGTGATTTCTTTTTTTTTGTTAAAGTCGTCTGGAAATCCCCGACCAGACTGAGCTGATCGCTTCACCCCAGACGGTCAACTTTTTGTCGTACAAGCTAAGAGACATTACCGTGAATTTGTTTAGCTAACAGTTCAAATCTAGTATTTTTTTTACTTTAAATTATAACTGAGATTTAAAGTTTGCTTGCGTTTTTTTTTTCTTTTAAAGTCGTCTGAGGATCCCTGGCCAGATGCAACTGGTTACTTCACCTCAGATGGTCAACTTTCTGTCACAAGCTAAATGATAGTTGTATTTGTTGAGCTAACTGTTCAAATACAATATTTTGTACTTCAAATTACAACTGACATAGTTATTTTGTGCTTGTGATTTTTTTTTTTTTTTTTTAAGTCGTCTGGGGATCCCTGACCAGACGGAGCTGATCGCTTCACCCCAGATGGTCAACTTTTTGTCGCACAAGCTAAAAGACATTACCGTGAATTTGTTTAGCTAACAGTTCAAATACAGTATTTTTTGCTTATTATCACAACTGACAGTTAAAGTTTGCTTGCATTTTTTTCTTTTAAAGTCGTCTGAGGATCCCTGGCCAGATGCAACTGGTCACTTCACCACAGATGGTCGACTTTCTTTCACAAGCTAAATAACAGTTTTATTTGTTGAGCTAACTGTTCAAATCAAATACAATATTTTTGTACTTCAAATTACAACTGACATAGTAATTCTGTGCTTGTGATCTCGTTTTTTTTTTTAAGTCGTCTGGGGATCCCTGACCAGACGGAGCTGATCACTTCACCCCAGATGGTCGACTTTTTGTCACACAAGCTAAGTGACAGTTACAAAAAAGAATAACTGATATAACGGAGCAGAACCACCAGGATTGTTATACATCGTGTATAATATGTACAACAAGCAATTTATTCAGTAACAAAATATTAATAGGATACACATTGGGCATATTATACATCAGAAATAGTTATGAATATAACAAACCATACAATGCATTTAGTGCACTTTGGGGCATCTAAACTATGAGAACGTAGATTTCATTATTTTCTAAATAATGAGGGACAAAAATGTTTACAATTTTGCAAGTATTAGATACACAAACTGGATTTCTTACCGACAAATAATCGGATTTTCGTTAACAAATTTAACTCGACAAACTAGAGGGGAGAACCTGAAATCACAAGATATATGTTGCTCATGTTAAGCTTTTGGCAATTAAGGCATATAATTATTATTCTTAGAATATAAAAAATGACATTAGCTGCTGTGTAGTACCTCACAGTAAAAAAGACTGACTTGTCGCCTGGGGATCCCTGACCAGACGGAGCTGATCACTTCACCCCAGATGGTTAACTTTGTGTCACACAAGCTAAGTGACATTACCTTAAATTGTTTGAACTAACAGTTCAAATACAGTATTTTTTGCTTATTATCACAACTGACATTTAAAGTTTGCTTGCATTTTTTTCTTTTAAAGTCGTCTGGGGATCCCTGGCCAGATGCAACTGGTCACTTCACCACAGATGGTCGACTTTCTTTCACAAGCTAAATAACAGTTTTATTTGTTGAGCTAACTGTTCAAATCAAATACAATATTTTTGTTCTTCAAATTACAACTGACATAGTAATTCTGCGCTTGTGATTTCTTTTTTTTAAAGTCGTCTGGAGATCCCCGATCAGACTGAGCTGATCACTTCACCCAAGATGGTCAACTTTTTGTCGCACAAGCTAAGAGACATTACCGTGAATTTGTTTAGCTAACAGTTCAAATCTAGTATTTTTTTTACTTAAAATTACAACTGAGATTTAAAGTTTGCTTGCGTTTTTGTTTCTTTTAAAGTCGTCTGAGGATCCCTGGCCAGATGCAACTGGTCACTTCACCTCAGATGGTCAACTTTCTGTCACAAGCTAAATGATAGTTGTATTTGTTGAGCTAACTGTTCAAATACAATATTTTGTACTTCAAATTACAACTGACAGTTATTTTGTGCTTGTGATTTTTTTTTTAAGTCGTCTGGGGATCCCTGACCAGACGGAGCTGATCGCTTCACCCCAGATGGTCAACTTTTTGTCGCACAAGCTAAAAGACATTACCGTGAATTTGTTTAGCTAACAGTTCAAATACAGTATTTTTTGCTTATTATCACAACTGACAGTTAAAGTTTGCTTGCATTTTTTTCTTTTAAAGTCGTCTGAGGATCCCTGGCCAGATGCAACTGGTCACTTCTCCACAGATGGTCGACTTTCTTTCACAAGCTAAATAACAGTTTTATTTGTTGAGCTAACTGTTCAAATCAAATACAATATTTTTGTACTTCAAATTACAACTGACATAGTAATTCTGTGCTTGTGATCTCGTTTTTTTTTAAGTCGTCTGGGGATCCCTGACCAGACGGAGCTGATCACTTCACCCCAGATGGTCGACTTTTTGTCACACAAGCTAAGTGACAGTTACAAAAAAGAATAACTGATATAATGGAGCAGAACCACCAGGATTGTTATACATCGTGTATAATATGTACAACAAGCAATTTATTCAGTAACAAAATATTAATAGGATACACATTGGACATATTATACATCAGAAATAGTTATATTAAATATAACAAACCATACAATGCACTTAGTGCACTTTGGGGCATCTAAACTATGAGAACGTAGATTTCATTATTTTCTAAATAATGAGGGACAAAAATGTTTACAATTTTGCTAGTATTAGATACACAAACTAGATTTCTTACCGACAAATAATCGGATTTTCGTTAACAAATTTAACTCGACAAACTAGAGGGGAGAACCTGAAATCACAAGATATATGTTGCTATGTTAAGCTTTTGGCAATTAAGGCATATAATTATTATTCTTAGAATATAAAAAATGACATTAGCTGCTGTGTAGTACCTCACAGTAAAAAAGACTGAAAGTGAAAATTCAGCATAAAACAATGATGCTCTTCAAAAATACTACAAGTTAACACATTGTGCTGCTATTTATCACAGTTGCAAAAACTATGAAAACTTTTCTAATCGAAGTTAGCTTTTTCAAATTTTAACGAAGCTGAGTTTTTTCAATCTCAAACAATGTTTTTTCATTTTGTACTTTTGAGAGTTTGTTTAATCGAAACACAGTCAACTGCACCACTAACACATGTTGCGACACTGTATGCGATCACCGGGTTGTCTCGTATATTGCATATAGTACTAACAATGATTTCTTTCGAATAATATTAAACCAAAGTTTAAAAAGCACTTATTTAAAAAAGATGTAGACCTGTTTTTAGGTCATATCGAAACCCCTTTTCATATGCAAGTTCATTTGACGAAAGCTTTTGTAAGTTATGAAACGCGAGCGCGCATGTTTTTGAAAATTTGTTTTTCAAACTATGATTCAAAAAGCAAATTAAGCAGCATTTTAAATCCACAAAGCTGCAAAATATTACACACACTTGTTCAATCGTTATTACGAACCACTTTTCAATGCAAAAGATACAAACTAATAGATGAAAAGAAGTTCATAAAGCAGCTGACGTCGCTCGCATTTAAAAAATGTGGTCTTTTTTACCATTAAAAAATCTGCCTTTTCTGCAAATGTGTGTTTTTTTTCGTAAAACGTGCCTTTGATTTCGTTATCAATTCTCAAAAGAAATATCTTATTACTTAATTTTACATTTCAGCATAAATATATTTCGTCCGATCAAGCGTTAAATATATCTCACAAATCCAAATTTCACAATCATCTGTACAGCTACACTAAATGTTGAAGAAAACTGGAGTAGCCAATTAGCAATTGAAAAATAAAAACTCATCAGTCCAGGTACAAAAGCTTCAACAACTTAAAAAATATTAAAATATTCGCGAATGTCAGTTTGGACCTATTATACTGAATTTTCCATTTATAAAAGCAACAAATATTTTGTTTCACACACAGCAGCTTCATATGTATAGTTAACGACTAAACAAATACTGAGGATGTCAATATGAATTTTCTTTTACTTGGAAATCAAAAGCAATTGGTAAGAGTTAAACATTAGTTTATGCAGTATTGCTGCTTAGTATGGAGAAGTATACATAAAAAAAACATTTCAATGCATAAAATGTCCATTAGGAATATTTTTAAAAACAAGAGTTCTCTTCAGTCTGATGACGAAATAGAGTTCATTACAATAAGTTGAATCATCTCATGAAAAGCAAGGTAACAGCACCAGAGATGAAAATATTTCTACTGTTAAACTTGAGTATAAGAAATATTGAAATACATGGATGATTTGCACTTCGTACGTTTTATAAAATTTAAAAATAAAGAAATAACTTGATATGATCCCACCTTGGTTGGATTACAAGTAGTGGTCATAGCAGTGATTGTTGTCACATGGTGGTAGTTCTTGCCTGAGCTAGGAGCAGACAGTGAACAAAAGGTATGCAGTGAGCACCGAGAGTTCTAATTCAACTCAAGCGCAAAGTGGTCCAGAGCTTGACACAAAGCAAGTTCTCAGAAAATCAGATCAGCTACTTATCAATAAAAATCATTATATCAAGTCTGAGTACACGAGATCAACTAGCAGTTTGTTGCTCCAATTTCTCGTATACCAAACGGGATCTGAAATACTGCACTTTATTAAAAGCAACTGCAAGATGAAAATCAAAAAATTCAGTTTTCAACTTCTCATCGGGTGGTTGGAACAGATTGCTAACGGGTAAGTCCGTCTCGTTTTCATAACCACTAAAATATTGACTTTAAGATATCAAAGTCTCTTCTGAAAAACTTTGGGCTCTATGTACAGCACATTTTTTTTTCTTCCTGAATTAGCATATATATGCGGAAGATCTTCAAGACACGTCTGCTCACAATGCGAAATGTACATGAATGGCGTTCTTTTCCACATTTTCACCAAAAATTGGTTTGCAGATATTATTTAAATATGTCTCCGAGTTGTGATAGGCAACCGAATTGCGTTTTGAAGACATTTTTTGCTACTACAGCGGTTGAGACATTTTCATTCAAAAGTTAGAAGAAAAGGTTTATTTGCTGATGAAAAGTCACCATTCCCTGTGATAGCTTGTGTTCTTACATTGAGAGAAGTATGAGGCAATAGAAATTGAAGGCAACTCTTGCCTACTCAAGAAAGGATCTCTTTAATACCAGTGATTTAAAATGATTAGTTTTCGTAGCTATATGGCATGGAGAGCAGTCTTTCACAACCTCATGAGACCGTGTGTCGTAGGACATCAGCAAGGACAGATTTTGAACACGGTTGTAGGGTACCAACAGGATGAGTAGAGCAGCAGTTGTGTTAGCAGAAGACAACGCTCATTGCATTAATATGACCACAAAACACTACCACTACTTTGTATTCAACCAGTGCATTACATTAGAAGAGTTACCGATTAGACTACATTACGATAAAGTAACATTTACAAAATGAAAAATTACATTTATTTTAAATTGAAGTATCACTGAATGGGGGCTATAACATGGAATGTCGAGTTTCGTAGCAATACACTTCCAAAAAGCCTGCATTTAAAAACTGCATGTTAGAGAATGCAATGTTATATTAAGAGTTTAGTAGTTCATTTCAAATCAGTTCAATTTTCTCCAAGTTCTTTGCGATTTTGAGGGTCAGATGTGCAAAAATTGCTTATGAAATAAATGAAGCTGCTTCATGCAGACGTTGTGTCCATATTTTAAATAAGCTATGGGTGCAATTGACAGTTTTTAGGAGATTTTTATTGGCACAACAAAAAGGTGATTTCCAGGCCAAGAGGTACTCTATTGGTATGTAACTGAGGTTATCGGGCTTCACATGCTCCGAGTTCGCACAGTTCTCGCAAATCCATTGCTATCGTCGATTTTCCATTGCTATGTGTTCTATATATTTATTTTTCAGTCTCATAAGACAGTGTGTTGTAGGATATCAGAAAGGACAGATTTAAAGCAAGGTTGTAGGCTACCAACAGGATGAGAAGAGCGCCAGTTGTGTCATTTAGCAGAAGACAGCGCTCATTGTATGTATGCTTTGTTACTTTTGCAGTTGAGAAGTTTGAGGGAGATGGGAACTGAGTTCTCTTAGTTTACCTCTCATATAAACTGCTTAAAGCTGTTTAATTTCAACAACAGAAGCTGTTCAAGCAGAGACAAAATATGGAAATTCGTGTGAACACTGTACTTTGTAATTTCAATTCATAGGTACGAGTACAGTGCTTTCGTTTGGGCAAGCTGTTCGACAATCGTCCAAATCTGTTTCACATGCTTTTAGAAGTTTCACAACTGATAATCTCTTGCGACTGGACGATTGTAAGGACGACTTCCAAAGCATTCATTACACGGCATCAATCAGCCTTAAATTTCATGACAATAGATAAACAATTTTCTTTAAGGCAGACAGGATATATGCAGCACTGTATGTTCTCAAGACTAAAATGACTAGCCCTTAAGGTTAGACACAAGGCTGGAGGTTTGCGGGAGCCGTACAGGGTCAGTCGAAGACACATAGTGTAGACTAAGTGGTGCATGATGAATATGCCAAGCTCCAAGCCTTCCATATGCCGTCATTACTAGTCAATACCTTTCTGAATGAAGGATCAGGAATTGTTCGGCTCCAGCATCAAAATTATGAAACTGTGTAGTCTGGTATTCCACATATGGTGTTGTATGAGCTAAAGTCTACGTCCACCCTTGTGGTGCTCTTGTTTCGACAGAAGACGCTCCTTCTGTTCTAAATTTGAGTTGTATAGTCTACTGACCCAGAATGATATCAGCTGAACATTTTAAAAATAAAATTTAATAGAAACTTATGAAAGGTATCGAAGTTTTTTTCATAAGTAGAGCGAAATCCACATAAAACACCGATAGTGAGAATGTCGTTTGCAAGTCTTCTTGATGAGCTTTTTTTTTTATTATTACATTTCAACAGTCCAGGAACTCACTGAATTGTAATAATTTCAGAGAATTTTGAAGACAATACTTTTTAAATTTCTGTCTTAGAAGTTTTCGGCAATGCACTGCAGAAAAGTGTAGGGTAACGTTATACTGTTCCAGGAAATCAAAGCAGGTAAGATAAATAAGGTGATCATGATGCAAACGTATTTGCAAAGAAAATTGATTTTTCTGTGAAAGGTTTAACCCCCACTATATGATACTTCAATACACTAAAACTATAGGGAATCAGGCCGTATAACTTCAAGAAAAGCAATTGTATTTCAGGTTAACAATCAGTCCAAAGTAAGATTTTGGTTTCACTTTCATGGGACATTAATAATAAATTGATTCTTAATTTAAGATAAGTAGACACATTGCATTTGAAATGTTTTTATACCATAGTTTTACAATATAACAAATGATGGAGCAAGTGAACTAGAGCTAGATAGTACATTTTTAAACTTTATCATTTTGAATTGTATGTAAACTAAAGTCAATATGTTTACCAATCAACAGTTTACATCATCACATTTACTTTTTTCAACGAATATATGCTATTAGTAAATATTTTTTTTTAAATCTTAACAAAAGCTGTTGGTAATAGTTTACCACACACTGAAATATATGACGAGCTCAGAAAAAAGGGAAAATGATAAAAAATAATTTGCATGTTTCAATTTTGATGCAAATGTAAAAATCGATCACAGATGATTTTATAACAGTATAGGTTTGTATTCAATATATTGCTTAAACTCTTATTTCAAAACAAATTTCTTTACAACCGCAAATGTCTTTTTTTTTTTTCAACTTTATCTGCGGCTGATTAGTAGCAGAAAATAAACTCAAACTTAAAGATAAATACATATTTTCAATGACATTGGAATATATTACAAACAATTGTGATAGTTAAGATAAAACCTTGTTAATGCAAAGATTTACTATATTTTTTTAAGTAGACAAATTATTTTTTTGAATAAAATCACTAAACAAACATTCATTTAAAACATTTTTGTAGCTAAGGCTTTTAAAAATTACAATAACTTTTTTTCCTTTGAAAAATAATCTTCCAAAAACTGGCAAAAAATTTTAATTTACGTGCCACTTATTTAATTCAATTCCTCGTACACGATTTAAATGAAAAATTACTTAAAAAGTTAAAGACAGTTCAGACCTTTATCGCGTTAGAGGAAACATAATTTAATATCTGTCGGGTAGTCAAAATAATTTCCTACCAGATTTTTGTAATCTGGCAAAATTTTAATCAAGCTTATTTACGTTGAATGGCCTTCAAAAAACCTAACAAAAAAAACCTGAAAGCTTTGTCATGATTAAACTGAACGTTGATACAATTTGCTGAAAAAGCAACATATATGAAATATTAGTTTATCAGATTCTAATGTGCTGAACATTTTCAAAGCAATTATACATACAAGTGTCAATGATGTCACAAATAACATAATACAAGCAGATCTTATTTGTTACAGCACAATAAAATTATTTTAAATATCTTATGTCTTCAGCTTTTCTAATAGATACAGGTTGAAGGTTTTGTTCGCATCAAGAAATTCCGCAATAACACATATACAACCAATGAAATTATTTTTCAAATGAGCATTGACCCAGAGATAGTTATTTTTTTTAATTACATCTTTCAGTACTCTTTAACAAAGTCTTAGGCCTCCTTTAGGCAAGGCAACTTGCTTGAATCAACTTCTGAATGGTGGTTTTCAGATCGTGTCACCAGATAGAAAAATAAAGGAATCATCCTCCATCCTTCACACGACCACCAACTCGTCAGGCACATTTGCCGCTACCATTCTCATCCCAATGAGTGTAACTCTTTAATTGATTCTCATCAAATCAACTATTCAGTTGATTACACTCATTAGGACATTGCCAAGCGATCGCTGTACACATATGTGAACTATAGTTGGGCAAATCTAACCTGGCAGCATTGTTAAAGCTACGCCGATTCTAATTGCAGCATTACGTAGCTGCCAGGTTAGGTTTGCCCCAACTATAGTTGAACGTACCCTGTTAAGTTTCAATCGAATTGATGAGCAGCTGCTTGGCTAAAATCGAAGTTGATTCAACTGAGTTACCTCGTGTGAACACAACGAAAAGCGACGGTTAACAGGCAACTTTTTTGAAAAGTTGATTCAACTAACTGCCTCATGTGTACGAGGCTTTATTTTTTTAATGTTATTGCACTGAACTAAGAGCATAAAAAATATGACTAAATCTTTAGGACTTTAGTCCCTGTTTTTAATCATTTTTACAACTTTAAAAAAAATTAAATTCTTTGAAAACTAATAGCGAATTTTGTTAACCCTTTTGGTTATACTCTTTTGCAGAGTCACTTTAGTTCACGCTGTTGTTAAAACGTTTTTAGTTATCATTCGTCAACAAATGCCTTCTTTCAACACATAGATTACATTTTTTTTTTTATTTTTAATTTTTACAATTTCTTTAAGCTCGACTCATAAAATTGCTATGCTTTAACATCGGATAAATTCTCCGAAAAATGCTCATTGATTGGACTTATGAATAGATGCATTATATCTCGAGTTCATTTTACAACTGATGTACAAAGTACAGATATTCATATATCAATAAAGCAAGCTTAAAAACACGGTACATAACTTTTTTAGTCTCTATGCGCACATATCATTGGTGTTCAAGCAAAACTCTCCAACATGATATTTTCAGAGAGCTACTAGTTTCAAGTCATTTAACATTTAGAAAAAAGTATTCTATTAACTTTGATGATATAATGACATAGCGTTATGACCAGCTAATAAGGTGATGCAGTTGGTGTAAGCTAAGAAAATACAGTAGTCGGCAAAATTTCCCTTAGAAATTAGAATTACGGAGAAATAAGTTATTGGAATCAGAGGATATTACTTGAACGCATACGATAGGCAAGGAATAATTTACTCGCCATACTTGACACAAGTTTTAAAAATCATTGTTTACGAAGTTAGTACAATAATATTGGGCTTGTTGGTGCATGGAAAGAATCTCCGTCACTTGAAAAGTTATATGTGCGATAAAATATTTCAAAATTTTTCACTTAGGAAATGGAATCAGAAATTTTCCAACTGAGCCGACTTCGAATTAACCTGGCTTGATCCTTTCCTTTTGTATTTTCCAGATTTTTTTGCGAATTTTAATTTGTCAATTATTTACATCAACATATGTAGTTGAGTAAAATGTGAAAAAATGACAAATTCACAAAAGTTCATGGTCAGTTTTTTATCAATTTTAGTTTCGAAGATAATTTTTGAATGATTTTTTAGTTTAAAAGGATTTTATTTTTTAAAAAAATTTCCCTCCCAAACGACTACTTTGTTTCAAATATCGTCCGTTATCGACGCTCTTCTTTAAGTGCCAATTAACAAAACAAATTGCCACGCAGAGGCTCAAGATTTTTCATGCACTAACATAAGCTTTTTTTTTAACATGCAGTTAACACATTTTTACAGTACTGGGTACATGACATTGATCGCACAAAATTGCAGGACTTCAACATTCATTGAGCTTTTTCTCAAAAGTATTTGCATTGAATTTTGTACGTTATATTTAGAAACGTTAGTTTCTAAAAAGATTGGGTCGAAAACAGAGGCATGCGAATAAACAACGCTCTTGCCAAACAAGTTGAATATTTAAATTATTCAGAATTTTCGAAGCATTTAAACTATAAAAAAGGATACTATATGTAAGTTTTAGAGAAGTTCATTTATAGAAGAAATGGAAAAAAAAGTGCCGGTATTAGTACTAGAAATATACACAGCTTACTTACCCCATTTGGGTCACACAAGCAAGGCCAAGCGCAAAAGGAACATAAGGCTTTAGTACTGTCATTTTATAGCAACAACTATTCAGTTTCAATATAACACTTAAATTCATTTTTTATAAGTCAAGAATAGAAATTATAAAAAATGTTACTAATAATAATATATTTATAGCTTTTTTCAACATAATTATCATTTTAAGCACTATTGATAATCCTAACGATAATTTATAATGCTCAAAACTTCATACTTATTTTCTCCCCGAATTCGAAAACTATTTAAGAACAAATACTCTTTATTTACTAATAATAAAGCTGAAAGTCTCTCTGTCCGGAGGATGTCGGTAGGATGTCTGTGACGCGCATAGCGCCTAAACCGTTCTGCCGATTTTCATGAAATTTGGCACAAAGTTAGTGTGTAGCATGGGGGTGTGCACCTCGAAGCGATTTTTCGAAAATTCGATGTGGTTTTTTTCCTATTCCAATTTTAAGAAAAAAACTATCGTAAGATGGACGAGTAAATTACGAAATTATAATAACGTGGAACCGTAAGATGGGTACAAGCCAACCGGCGAGACCATACATTATTTGTAAATATACAGGCGAACCAAAAGACCTTTTGATTTTTCTATTACGGGCAAAGCCGTATGGGTATCACTAGTATGAAATAAAATGTTATTTGAACAGTATTACTTCATAGCCCTCATTAATTACTTAAACATTAATGATATTAGTCACAGAATAACAGAAATGTGCTTCAATATTGCACACAAAATTCATTTAATTTCGTAAGTTTTGCACACGTTTTAGGAGAGGAGGAATTAAACTAGATACCCCTTTGCGTATTTTATGACAATGTCTCATCTCAAAAGTTTGGAAAATAGTTTTAATTGGCTTAAAATCTTAATTGAACGATTATTCTGTAAAAGATTTTCTACAAAGGTAGTGTACGGAACTAATGTGAATTATATAGCACATGAATGATTTATTCCCATATATGTTGATCATACCACACATCAACTACATAAAATCACATAATCTTTCAAATTTCGTAAAGATTTGTCTTTAATTGTACGCTATTAATTTAGATTTAAAAACTAACAAGTAAATTTAAAATGATAACTTTTGTGCGAGTATTGGTTATCGCTGGTAAATAACCTACACTAACACATACCTGTGTGTTTAAATAACTTCAAAAAAAAAAAAAATTGATTCAAAGTAAGGATGCGTTTGCTTCCTCACTGCTTAAGAAGATACAAAAAAAGTTACAGAACATGTCCGACTTGGAATTAAAACTATATATACTTCCATCGTAATTAACAAACTTGTGGCTTTTCTTTTAGCAATTGGTGTAAGTTCTTTAAAACTTACCCGCTACTTTGATTTTTTTTATGTCTTGAAGGTATAAAAATATGTCTGACAAATATTTTTTAGAGAAACTTCATAGTAATAGAATCAATTTCTTCACACTACAGAACATGAAACTAATAACTAGTTAAAATTATTGGAAACCATCAGCATACGGCGGTTACGTATCGAAGATTTTCGACTGCCGCTACTGTTACCCGAAATGGCACGAAATGTTTGCTTTCCAAATTTTGAAAGCCAATATTGTATGTTGACGCTAGCATTGCATTAAATTTTAATGATTTCTTCATTTGTTGATAAAAAACACGCGCACGCTTGTCAAAATTTTTGCCATTCATTCAAAAAGAAAATGAGGAAATTAGAGATTGATATGGAGAACATGAGTACCAAAGCTTTCTTGCTTTTAGTAATGGGATATCATTCCAAATGTACAAAAGATAGAGATTAGAACTATAGTTAACCCCAAATGATAACACTTTTCGACTTATGCTGAAAACTGGTTTGAAACTACTTAATCTTGAATCAACAAGAGAATTCTCTAAGTTCTTTAGTCTCGACTGCTAGCCGTACAATTTTTAATAATGTTTCTTCCAGTTTAATATTTTGGCTCTACTTTTTAATTTATTACATTGTTTCTGTTATTTAATTCTTATTTGCTAAGGATACTTTTCAGTTTTTTTTATGTTTCTTTACCCCCCCCCCCCCGATAACTTGAAAAAAAACCTTCTGTTAAAGACTTTTTTTTAAAAAATTCTCTACAAAGGACGATTTCTGGTAGTCTTTTATTGAGAACGAGAAAATGAAACCCAGTTTAAGTACACCTCAAAGTTTTTTTTAATATTAAGCCACACTACCAATCTCGAAATGGCTAGTTTACAAGTAAGGGCCTTTCCCAGGTAGGAGACAAATCTGCTAGTTCAAATTGTAACTAATAGTTGAACAGAGTTACCTAAAATCGCTGATTCAATCTTTTAAAATTATGTGGAACATAGTACATTTCAGATTTCCCCACCTTTTACTCATTAGGTTGGCACTAAATGGCTGTGTTGCAGTTTGCTTAAACTTGTTCTTTTTTTAGATTAGTTCTTTCATGAAATTAAATTTATTGCTTTAAAATATATTTATTACTTACATACTTTATACTTTATTTATATACTTTATTACTTATTGCTTTAAAAAAATTCTTTCAAGAAGATAAGCGATAAAATTTTTAATTTTTGATCGAAACACTTTGCTTCATTGCTCTAATTCTGTAGCAGGTAAGGTATTAAGTTTGAAAACTAACCGCACTGGTTCAACAAACTCGACACACAATGTCCCTTTAGTCATTTCCAGATTTCGATGCTTAAAGAACTAAACTGGTTTTTATAAGTTTACTTTTAAAGAAACATGACGAAACTAGTCATTAAAAAGAATAACGTTTATCATGCTTTCCTGAGAAATGAGAACTGTAGTTGACTGGTTACAAGTGGAGGAAGAACAATCGAGGATCTTACTGCTTCAAACGCTCCTCTACACAGAAATGAGAACTGTAGTATATTGGTCACAAGTGGGGGAAGAACAATCGGGGATCTTATGCTCAAACTGTTAACACCATTAAAAATTTAATGTTTCAAAAAACCTCCAAATTTATTATATTTAACGCATAACTTCTAGTGTGTGTCACACGAATTCTCTATTTTGTCCTAACTTTCAGCAGTGTATTCTCGAGTGGAGCGGAAAAAATGACAGTAAGAAATATAAACTTCTACATGGGGGAAAAATTGTCTCTTGCAAAGTTAATTTATCCAGTAAATTTTAGCTAATCAAATAATATTTTTGGCTGGCAAAATGATTTTACATTCTAATTATTTCATCCAATTTCGCACCCAATTAGCAAATATGCAAGGATAAAATATGACACTACGAATGGTAGAAATTTATCTTTAGAGTAATTAAATACGAAATAAATAGGTAAATTATCTTGTTAATCGTAGAATGGATGTCAATTGTGCATTGAGCAAGCAAATCCCTTATACTCTTGAACTTTGGCAAATGCTTTCTGTGTTTACTCTAACTGTATTCTTTGTTCAAATTAGTTGTCCTATTAAATGAACGTTCAATTTTTTTTTGTGTTACCCTACCCGATTGCCAGTTTTTATAAAGAGAAAGTGGACTATACTTTACGAGAAACTCTTTGCATTTTAGAAAATTAGGAGAGGAAAATCTGATACTTCATTATGTATATTATAGGACTTTTTAACATGTAATTTCAAGAAATTAAACCGCTCAACTGCAAGATGTTAAGGAAAATATAGGTTACAGACATTCTTTTTGATATAAGATAGGATTTCAGGACATTCAACTTCTTTAAATGTAAATGAAGATTCTGTTTTTCAATATGAACCACTTGAAACTGAAAACAAGATGGTGTGTTTGGTAAATCAGCGTCAATCCCTGACGTTGCAATAGATATGAGGAAAAACTAAATATTTTTATAAAGTAGTCGAGCGTAGCAAAAACAAATGAAAAAGAAATAACCGCAATCTTTAGGAGATTTGATATATATATTAATAATTTGTGTTACTTAAGTAACAATTACGAATTCTATGCTTACTCGTACAAATTTACGTAATGAAACTGTTCCGCCTTAAATCCCGTAGTGAACTTTTGTGTGTGTCTCCTTTTTCTTTAGAGTTCTCAATCACTTATTTGGCTCTGTACAGGTATAGTCATTTACATCTGTTCCAAATACGACATAGAAATCTTAATTTAAACACATTTTTACTAACTTTAATTATGTTGCTAACTTTTGTCCAGTTGAATTTTACAAACTTACTGTCGTTATTTAGATAGATACTTTTAATTCTGCCAGTACATGATTTTAAGTCTTATATTTCAACTTTTTAAAGGTGTACTTGTCTTGTCTCTGCTTTTATTTTAGTTGCTACAATAATTAGATTTTTTCTATAGTGTGCAATAGTTATAAATGAATAAACCAACTTATCAAAGATTCTGTTGAAATTTGAGGTCTTAAAGTGAGTACACACACCAGTCTGTTTAACGCTCAGTCTTCCTGATTGACGGAGTTTGAATTATGTTTCTTCAATAAATCTTATTTCCCAAGAAACCGAAACGTTTTTATTTCTCATGAACGCAACAATGGATTACACGGAGCAATGGGAAAAAACCAACTTACCCACGCTTCAGTCTGAGTGTCAGGTTTCCTGAGAAAAAAAAGGTTGAAATTAGACACGATAAAATATGAGTGACTAATTTTAGTTTTCTTATTCAATGAATCTCGAGTTTGCAGGTTTTGAAACGTTCTTTCTCGTTTAGCAATCCTATGTTCTACAGTTTATTATGCTACGTTTGAAAAGTTAGCAATTCAGATCATGTTTTTAAGATTTGTTTTTTCATTCACACTTGGCATCCGACGAAAAAAAAACACTACTAAATCTGAACTTTTTAAGAGTTATACCACAATACATAAGCAAACAATATATATAGCACAAAATTTGCTCGCTATCATACTCTTTGATAATAAATAAGTAAATGGAGGGAGCAAGTTCAATCATCAATCAATTGGGTTAGCACAAGCTGGGCAAAGACCTCAAGTCACGTGACTCGGCAACGACCAATGGTTGATACGTTTTACATGAAATTTGTGAAAGAAAACTAATTTCTTTCAATGCTTTTCTTTAAAATCTATCACTTAACTTGGGGTCTTCCCTTCACGAATGAAAGTCTTCTCCCCCTCTATTTTATCTCTTCTCAATTATCGAAATAAATCAAACATAAAGGTAAGATTTTCTAATCTATAGATACGTATGTGTATTACAGTATATGCATTTTGAGAGTGATACGCCCCTACACAAGATTGAGAAAATATCAATATTGCGCGAAAACTTAAATTTTTTTTTTGCCTAAAGGAACGTGTTGATAATAGGTTTAACTGGGGAAGGCCATTCGGTTAAATGTCTAAAAATTTCAGGTCTAAGTACCTCAGGATATCTGAACACGTTCTATCTATACTAACACTATAAAACCTGCTCTTTTGATTAATAACCAAGTTTATTTCACAGATAAAAGACCTGCCACACTAGGCGGTAGTATCACTCAACAAATTGGATGTCATTTACTGTTAATTTTCATGACTAATAGCAATTTCTGAAATCGTGCATGCGTTGATATCTTGAACAAGTGAATGGTAATGAAAGAAATATGAACTCTTATAATATATTCATAAATTTGCGTTTAATGTTATTTAAGTCATTTTTTTCATTTTGCACTTGCAACCACACATTTACAGCAGAGCTAAAATTTTTATTGATAATTCATTAAACTAATTTACACTACTAAAATTATTTTAATGCACGCAATCACTTCCAATGATATGACCAATAATTGAAAAAAAGCCAATGAAAAAAAAAATGAGGATACAGATCACTGTCAATTAACCAAATAATTTTCCATCTAATTTTTGTTTTAACAAAAATGATAATTTAATATTCCCAAACTTGAATCTTAGAACGTTATCTAGCTACACAAATGATCTAACTTGTACCACCACCGCCGTCGATGTTCAATTTGTCACTGTTAGAAACCTATCCACAGAACGTATGAACGTCCAATCTTTTTATATCAGTTTGAACATTACTTCATTAATTATGACTGATAAAGCCATAGTAACAAATAAAGTTTTAAAAAACGCCATGAAATTCTTTGGGGTGGCTGAAAAATCACTAGTATTTAGTAGTTTGACGCATAGTAGAACTAGCATAGAAAGTGGTAGAACTACAAATAGACAACTAGTTGTAGTTAATTAGTGCAAATACCAGAAAATAAAAACTGGATCATTTAGAACCGAATGTAATAATGCACTTTTATACCGAATGGTTAACGGAGAGTAATCTGGACATGAGGCTTAACTATTTTGACTGCTTTGGAAAATACTGCATTAATATGAAAACCTATTCTGAAAAAAAAAAAAAATCAAACTTGTTGCAACCTACCTCATGTAGACATGGATTCGAAGTTTATTTTCGGTTGCATCAAAGATTTAGGAAATTTATTACTGGTTTAAATCCATATTGTCATCACTGTCCTGGACTGACATCTAAAAAGAAAAGTTGGCCAGTTAAATCATTGATTCTTTTGTCAGGAAATATGAAATAAAACTAGTGTTTAAATAATTCTTTCGAAAATAATTAAGGAGTTTGTTGGCACCACAAAAACTTAAAATTTAATTTTAGTTTTTATACATTCAACATATTCAAACCCGGAGCTTCTAAGAAACTAATAATTTGTTTCTATGTTAATAAAAATATTAATGCGGCAGGAATGTATTAAAAAGGTACAAGGCTTTGAGCATTTGACGATTAGGCAATAGTAATCTACCATAATTTATTACATTTGCATAATCGTTATCATAATCGTAACTAAACACTCAAAATACCTGTAATCTTAGTCGTAATCAAAATTGTCACAACTTGATGCAATCGAAAATGCAATCTGTTTTTTTTTTAAATCTTAATTCCATCCTGTGATTAGGAATACGATTTCAACAAAAGTTGTTTATGCAGTCCAAATATAAGACGAAATGGCACAAGCTGCTTGGACATTCAGTACACCCAAACCTGCTCTTATGTGGTGGACGGGGAGCGCATAAAAAATTGCATAATAAAAATTGCTCGAAACTTCACAAACAGCTGTAAAAAGTAGTTTTCGCAACTTAGTTTTTGATTCTTTCATGCGGTGAATAAGTACCGCATAAAAAGTTTCACGAAGAAAATAACCCTAAAATTTAAGAAATGACTAAGTGTTTCTTTGAACAAAACCAAAATAAACCAAGTGATGATAATTTTGCCGAGTGGTTAGACACAATTACAAGACTAATAAATTTTTGGGAGGGCACAGTAACCACCTATCGGGGTAACCTTTTCGTCACTTGAAAATACTACCTCGCACTCGAGTAACAATGATTGAAATTTTCATATACCGCACAGAACCCCCCCCCCCCCCGCACAAAATACATATATATATAGTTAAAATTTAAATTCTCATACTACTCTTATTGTAAGATAAATAAATACCTTTGTGCTGAATAGTAAAGTCAGACCAAACAACGTAAGTAGAAGCACAAATTTGTAAATTACAGCAAATTTACAAATTTGTGCTTCTACTTACGTTGTTTGGTCTGACTTTACTACTCTTATTGTGTTTAATGGATTCCCTATTAACAGTGTAATCACGTAGCTGACTTAGTAATGCGTTATAGTCTGAATATTAACACAATTGTGTGTTTCAGTCAAAAAACATATGTACATCATTTAATGTACCTAATGAGGTGTTGATACATTTATGTAAACATGCAAGCACAGACCCGCCTGCTTGAGTGCGAACTCTGTGCACATCTTTTCACTTTTAATGCACAAATATATAAAATTGCTTTATTTTAAAAATATATCTCAAATTAAACCAAGTGAAAACCAACAAATAAAATAAACTAACTCATTGTTTCAACGTCATACTTCAAAAACTATCAATTTCAAGGTAATACCACAGGGTAGATTGCAATAATTTTTGCAGTCATCTCCATAGAATTTTTTTTTAAAGTCATTTTTCGAGTTATATCGTTGCTGTCGAAAAGAGCAGTTGATATGCACTAGCACAATTTAATAGAGTGAAAGAGAAAAATTGTGAATTCGGTAATCGTCATCAAAATCGTAAAAGGCACATCCTAATCTTAAACTATTACATATTTACCAACCGTAATCGTTATAATCATAATTACTTTTTTGCTAATGATTAAAATCGTAATCTATTTCTCATCATTTTTAATAATTCATGTTTCTTTTCTAAAAAGTGCATTACATATTACATTGATATTTTTTCCACATTTTCTTTATATAATCATTACACTGAAATGAAATTTTTGCTTTGGGACTCTTTTTTCTTAAATAGATCTCCTGTTAATTTTTTTAATTTATAAATAGTGACTATTTAGAAAATTTAATACATTATGAAATACAGAGTTGCCATGAAAATTCATTTCAGCAGACTTGTAGATATCTTTTAAGAACACTAAACATGTTAAGTTTCTACCATGAAAACTTGCAGAAAAGGGTACATAAACGTAAGCAAATTAGGATTACACGTATTCACTGTACCGAATCCACTCTATACTGAGGCGATTGTTATTCAAACCAGCTCAATGCACTTTGAAATTTAACGAAGAGATAAAAATATATTTACTTATCTAGTTTTTTTTTTTCAAATAGGACCCATTTTTGACCGCAATTTTCAACTTGATTGAGCAGGATACGCTTTAAATTGCTTTGTAATGTGATAGTATCCACCAAAAAGTATCAAATTGCGAGAAAAAATGTTTGAAAGGTAATGGACTCAACTGACTTTGACGCTTATACTCCTGAATTGACAACTTATTCCTTTGCAAGTAAGTTCCTACAACAGTCTGAAATCTCGCAATATAATTTCATACTGCCAGATACAAATTCTCGCACTAATTTAGACAATAAATAGGTACTGTTCATTACCGAAATTGTGTACTTAAAGAATGTCCTATTTGTATAGCCGAAAGAAAATTTCAAAACAAAGTTGGTACAAATTTTATGGTATTCTACGGTCAAATAAAGGGAAAATCCACGTACAAAATTCACCCATAGAAGATACGAGTTTTTATAGTGTTAAACATCTCGCTGGTAAACTCAGTAACTTTGGCAAAATTATCAAAGTAAAAGAGGTTATTTAATGGTCCTTAAGAATGAAGCAACTGAAAGGGAATTGATGTAGGAAAGAGGCTAGGTTATGTATAATTACCAATAGTCTTTGAGTTTGATTTTAAATATTAAAAGTTTTCAGTGAAATCCTGTCAAAGGCAATGCAATACTTTTTACTTGCAAAAAAAAAAAAAAAAAACTACGCGTTGTTCATTATGAGATAAACTCCCACATCTCTAGAAATTATTCTTAAAACTTGAGATTAGCTCCCTTAAAACCAATTTTATGCTTCTACAGCCTGGATCATCCTACACAATTAACAATATTCTACCAGTTGGACTTGGAATACTTGGCTACAGCAACTTCTGCTGATGAAATTTAAGATTTTCATTTCGGACGAATGCCTTTTTGATAGTCTCACTTTTATATTTTCACTAAAGTTTTGTGCATGCGTGAATTGAAATCTTACAAGCTCAAACTTACATAAATATTAGAACAAATCAACAGCTAAATGTACTTTAAGCTCCGAAAATTTCATGCTTCTAATGTTTCAACTACCACAACATTGCAATTCGTCTCACAAATCTTATCCGCCATATTGGAGCATTATCTTTTAGTGACCCTAGAGCCCCGGGATTCGGATCTCTGAAGCTGAAAATTTGCATAGGTTAGTTTTAAAGACATCTATACACCTTTATAAAATTTCATCCCATTTGGGCATGATCGAGCGGGGACAATTTTAAAAGTCAGGTCGTGGAATGTGTCCAATATAACATTATGCACATTTTACCTGAATCTTTTGTTATTGTCTTTCAAATCTCTGTGTGTGTGAGTTTTGAAATTACATTTACATTTTTACTTTTGAGCCTTAATTTGCTTAATTTTAAAAGTTTAATACTAAATAAAGTAGATGCGAAATTCTACTGTTGACGTGGTCAGTTGACGTGGAGTGACTGATATAACATTGGGACAACTCACATGGATCTTTCTGTTTTTGATATTATAATGATCATAAATTAATGCTACATTTTAGCAAGATTATTGAAGTAGGATAAGTCATCGAGTTCTTAAAAACAGTAGAATTTCGCATCTACTTTATTTAGTACTAAACTTTTAAAATTAAGCAAATTAAGGCTCAAAAGTAAAATTGTAAATGTAATTTCAAAACTCACACACACAGATTTGATAGACAATAACAAAAGATTCAGGTAAAATGTGCATAGTGTTATATTAGACTCATTCCACGTCAACATACCTGATTTTTCAAACTGTCCCCGCTTGATCATTTCCGAATTGAATGAAATTTTATAAGGATGTAGAGATTCTTTTGAAACTAAACCATGCAAATTTTCAGCTTCTGAGATCCGAGTCTTTAGGATCTAGGATCTCCAAAAAATTGTGCTTCCAAATAGCGAATGATCATTGCGAAACGAATTGCCACGTTGTACTGAAGGTTGTAGAAAATTATATTTCGCTGGAAGTAAGAAATTTGAGAAGCGTAAAGAACATTTGACTGTTGATACTTTCTTGTATTTTTATTAGTTTGAGCTTATTGGATTGTGATTTACGCTTGTAAACTCGTGAAAAAGCGCTTTTTTGTACTGAAATCATTTTTGCGGCCGTTAAGTAAAGAATGCTGATCCGACCACACGAGTTTCTGACGCTAGTCTAAAACTACACCACGTAGAGTATAATTACAGCTCTTGCTCAAGGCTATTAACTCAGGCCTTTTAGAATAATTGACCAAAAACTTTGGTTTTGTTTCAAATTACCGAATTTGAGGCCTTGTAATTAAAAAGTTGATAAATTGCCACTAGTTCCTAACCTAGACCTTAAACTAAACCACTCGAATTATAACTGCAGCTGTGTTCCAAAGTTTTTGACCCGTCGCGCACAAATTTTTTAATCTCTAACCTTGGCAATTTTTAAAAAAAATCGACTGAGACCGTTTAACCACTAAAGCCAAGAGAAACCAATGTTTTTCTTAGTACTATACTTTGATGAGTAGTAATTCATATACTTATTTCCGAGTGGTATTCACGACTTTAGCAGATATCCGGGCCCAAACAAGGCAAAAAAAGTTTATAACAATAGCATTTTCAATTGACATTTGCCGTCAAAGCCGTGAGAGCCACCAAAATATGTATGCTAGCATATACATTGTACCAAGTAGTATCCACGTTTAAAAGAATTGGCTAGGTTCACTCATTGCTTCTAAAGCAAAGCAATCATATTGAGCTTTTTTTTCACGACCCTAAACTTTGACCTTTTACTCAAGGTCGATTTTTTTAAAAAGAAAATTGACTTTTTCTTTTAGTACCGCTAACATCCTGAAATTTTTACGAAAATTGAAGACATCAACTATCACGAGTGTCCAACTTTAAATAAAAATGACTCCTAAAGAAAACCACAATATTTAGGGAAAAATGATATGCCTGACATAAGTAAAGGTAGCATATCATGTTGTGAGCTAAGTATTTGATTTCTAAGGTGTCGTAACGTCCAGTAAATAAAACAGCATTTTTACTCATCTAGCCAGTTTCATCTGTGCTTTGACTTCATCTGAAGTAAAAATATTAACTTCAATACGTTCCTGGCCGTTCACATCACATTTGTTGAATAAAGATTCATATATAAACCTTTTGGATAAAAATCCTTTCAAGAAATAAGAAATAAGTTATGATAACTATTTTGATTGCATAGTGCTTGAATAAATAGCACAATTGCATAAGTTATTTTTTCCAAAATGAAACATAAGGAAAACTGAGGAGGTTCAATGCAAAATCAAACTTATTAGCAATCTACAAAATTTAGATAATGATTATTTCTCAGCCTCATTCCTATACGTAAGTGTAGTTTATTTCATCCCATATATATATATATATGTATATATATATTTTAGAGCTTTGAAAATATACGTTCTGTGCATTAAAGAACGTGTCCATACTTATGTCTTAAGTAAACAAGAACAAATTCACTTCAGCCAATGGGTAGCTGTAGTTGTCATGTGACTCCCACAATGGATTCAATGTTAACTGTAGCTTTTTCAATAATATCGGAAAAGTAATTCCAGTGTTTAAAAATGTTTTTTTTCATTCATCTTACTCGATTCAAACCAGCAAGGTTCAGTAATATAGCTAAAAAATATATTACAAATTAAAATCTGATGGAGAATCGTGGAGGTGATCGAACTGGTTTAAAATCTGTAGGGGAAAAATTCTGTTCGAGATTTTTTTTCTGTAAAGGCTAGAAGGGCGAGAATCATTGTAATCGCAAAAAGTCGAAAAGAATTTATTTGCACTCTGATTTTAATATTGTAAAACTTATCAAGTTATGCAACAAGTCTGTTGGTAAAACATTGTACGTAAAAAAGTTGATGTTTTGTAGCGCATTTTGCCAGTTTAAGTTCGGCTTTAAATTACCAGCTGGTGATATTTTCAGCTATAGCAACATATTAGATTTGAAATTGAAGTTTCCAGACGGAATATATATATATATATATATATATATATATATATATATATATATATATATATATATATATATATATATATATATATATATATATATATGGAGGGGGGATTACTAAATAGAAAAATCAGATTGTACAGGCAAAAGAGATCATATCCCAGCCCAGTTCGTGCAAAATAAGAATACAAATCAACCTTGTTCAAGCAAAAAAAGAACACATCCAATCATTAACGTTAAAAAATTTAATATTTAGCACATTTCTAACAAACATTTAAAATATTAACATTAGGTACAAATTGAACAATATTAACACCTTTTAGTTGATTGTAAAGTCCAGCATTAAATAGTTTTTCGTATTTTCCTGGAAGTATTTTAAAGTGGACCTGTTTGCTTTTGCATAGCACCTTCTTAACTATACTCAAACTTTATCGAAAAGATATTTTCAAGATTCAGAGACGGAGTTTATTTGCTCAAATTACGCAAAACTTTTTTTTTTTTCATTAAAACTTTCTGGCTGCGGGTGGCCTCTAGTAGAACAGGCTTTTGACTCTGAAGGTCCAGATTCTGATACAGAAGTTATCGAGCACATATTTAGTACACTTTGTAAATCTGTGTCCGAAAGCCCTATAATCTATTGATAGCAGTTACCATGGGGATAAGAGAGCTCATGGACTTTTCCTTCCCTTCAGAACTCTACCTGAACGACTTTTTGGGAATCACTCTAAGTTACGCCCCTCGGTGTAAATTCCTACTGGCTAGATGAGCGAAAATAACATGGTCTTCCCAGTGGCATTGTTAGCAACAACGCTTATACTATCTAAATGATTCTCCAATCAAGCACCCGTATAACACATATGCAGAAAAAGATAGAATATTGATCGCCGGCAGAAAAGATGAATTTTGCTTTCATGAATGTAATTGGTCACATCGCAATGGATCACGTGATTTGCTATATACCAACCACACAGACAATTAATAAACTCAAAGAGTGGCAAAGGGGAATCAAAAAGTCACCCTGATTGTTCGAAAAGATTTTATTGTAAGAGAAGAGATTGAAACTAAGTATTACATTTATATATATATATATATATATATATATATATATATATATATATATATATATATATATATATATATATATATATGTGTGTGTGTGTGTGTGTTAAAAAAATAAGTATAGAAGTCTTCAACTTACTGTTACTTCTGGTGTAAAGTAAATGTCGTCAATTAAATCAAGAGAACTGGTGTAGCCAACATATACAAAGTTTCCGTTGCCGACATTTAGATCGGAAGTGGATGGCCCTACAGGACAGAAAAAGAATTCATTTTAAGTTTTTGAATGGCAAAGCATGGATATAAATAAAAGATTTTTTTCATAAATGAAGATTTGCCTGCATTTTTTTTAATGCATCTTATGCGGTGAAATTAAATGTTTAAAACATCTCTGCCATGTACAAATGCAACTGTGGACAGGGTTGCCACTGAAGTTCAAGAATGAAAATTCCCTGACATTTCCAGGTTTTCCAGTCGATTTTAGAAAAAAATCTAGGATAATGAATGTCAACTTACGCTATTTAATATCGATACAGTACAATTTTTACTGTATATAAAGCTACTTTATTAACCAAATCCTGCTTTTAAAACACACAATAATTATCAAAATTAAAATAATTACATCAATAATTATCAAAATTTGGGTGAAGTTTAGACAAACCTGAAATTCAATTACAAATGCTTTGAAAGACCAGATACTTCCAATGAATGTTTTTATTTTTAAATCTCTGTAATTGTATAGTGCAAAAGTTTGTTTCCCTTTCAATGTTAACATGTTATTTTGCTCAAAACTTTGATAGCACTTTAATTTACGCTTTTTCTTACTTTGCAACTTTTTCCTATTGCAAAATGATGTGTACTAGAGACCATTCTAGCATAACTCAGCATATTATAAGAAATCCCCTTCGATTTTAGTCTTCTTCCCTCCTTGCAGCATGAATAACAGCATTCTGTCAGTCCATAATGCTACAAGACATTTTTTTCAAATTTTTGACCAACATGCCCCCTACACTACACTTTCATGCTACTACATTCTCAACAAGTGGTGTGACATCTTTTTAAAAAAACATTGATGTTTAAAAAAAGATGTTTAAAACAGCAATGTTTTAACGAAAACCACGATGGTTGTTTCCAAAACATCGACATCGCCACTATTCTCAACGGTAACATAAACATGTGAAAAAAATAACAGCATTGTGATAAAGGGATAAAATTGTAACATCTTTCTTTAGCAAGATAAAAATCATAGTTCATTCTGTTTCAAAAAATAAAACTATATACTAAATGTTCTCTGCAATGATGATTCAATTTAAAATTTATATTCTTAATACATAAGAATATAGAAAATTATTACACTATTCTTCTAAAATTGGCTTCAAAATAAAACTTGAAGATTTTTTACAAATCCTCAGCTTTAAAAGCAATTGAACTAAAAAATTAAATGCTCATTTTTTTTACAATTCAGTATTTTCACAAAAAATGTTTATGCTAATTAACTCAATACAGCTAAAGTTTGCAAAAATAAATAAAGTCATTTTAATCCAGAATTAAAATAACTTCCAACCATTGAAATAATGTAAAAGTTTGAAGATGCATAAGGACTTAAATCTCAAACATACTAAGCAATTTTCGAGGAAGTCACTTTCAATGTTGGCATGTTTCTTAAAGTTTTAACCTATAAAGCCAAAATTTTGAGACTTTAAATTTTTATGATCATTCATTTAATGAAAAATAAAGAAAAAAAGTAGAATGAAGGCTATTAAACTACTAGTAAGACCACACGTACTTTGCGGAAAATACTAGTAATTTCCAATATAGCATGGCTTTATTTTGTTTCTTTTTTCAAAAGCAAAAAAAAAATGTAGTGATATAATCAGAACTTTATAATTTTCGTATGATTTTTTTTTTCTTTTTTGTAGCCTTATTAGTACTGAAAAATGAGCTTGAATTTTCTACCTCTCAACTGTCAGGAAAATTCGCTTATCTCGAATGCAACATTTACCACACACTGTTAAAAAATTTCCGGAAAATTTACGGAAATTGTTACTGGCATCCATGTTGCCAGTAACTATTACCGTAAAAATCAAATGTTACTGTAAAATTTTACGGTTTCCTCGGTAGGCCACAGCAACCAGTTGGCGCTGGGATCGCTTATTTCTCCGGTATAAATTACCGTAAAAATCAGCGATGCGTCGGCGATGCAATTTTACAGTAACAATTACCAGAAAATCTTCCTGAATTTTTAACAGTGCACATCCACGTTTTTACAAAACTGTTTCACCCATCAGATGCAAAAATTGAGAAGGAATTCCCTGGCATTTCCAGAAATTTCAATAATTTGTGACTTTCCCTAACCATTTTAGGTGATTTTCATTTTCTCTGACAATTCCAGGTTTTCCATATTTTCCAGGTCTTTGGCAACCCTGTGCGGAGTTGAATTTCAAAACGGATTATGTCCACTTTTGGGAAAAAAAACTTTTTTCATTTGCAGAATCTTTACTAATAATAAAGCTGAAAGTCTCTCTGTCCGGAGGATGTCTGGATGTCTGTAGGATATCTGTAGGATGTCTGTGACGCGCATAGCGCCTAGACCGTTCGGCCGATTTTCATGAAATTTGGCACAAAGTTAGTATGTAGCATAGGGGTGTGCACCTCGAAGCGATTTTTCGAAAATTCGATTTTGTTCTTTTTCTATTCCAATTTTAAGAACAAAACTATCATAAGATGGACGAATAAATTACGAAATTATCATAACGTGGAACCGTAACATGGGCACAAGCTAATTGGCGAGATACGAAATTATCATAACGTGGAACCGTAACGTGGCCAATTGGCGAGAAAATTCACTACACATCATTTGTAAATGTACAGGCGAACCAAAAGACCTTTTAATTTGCTATTACGGGCGAAGCCGTGCGGGTACCACTAGTCTCTTATATAAGCCCTATCGACCGATGAATTTCTTTCTGGTCGAACTGTTTTATATAAACTGTTAAAAAATGCGTAAACATTGGTTTTACCACCTAAACGGTGTATATCCATACGGCACCCACTTATTCACTTTCATATCAATAGGGCACATATCAAACTTTGAATTTTCCACTTCTAATTCAATAGTAGTTCACTAATAAAATATCGAAGTGAAGCACTGGCTAATTACTTCCAATCAAGCGTGATACCCGTCCGTATTACGTGATCACAGCACCTTGAGCATGTTTGTTATCCGTTAGGCAAGCGTGACCTCAAATTGTGATTACTAAATTAATAGGGGCATTCCAAGGTATTTTTGACATTTATGTAGGGTCCGTAGCGTGACCTTTTTTGCCATAACTTTTTAATTTACTGTTTGATTAGCATATTATTTTATTTTGATCTTTTCCTACCAACACACCAGCTCAAATTAAAATAATTTGCAAATCAAATGGTAAATTAAAAAGTTATGGCAAAAAAGGTCACGTTACGGACTCTACATAAATGTCAAAAATACCTTGGAATGCCCCAATAATAAATTTATATTGTTGTTAAATAAATTGTGATATGTTATGATAAAAATTGTGATTGCTTAACTGATCTATTAATACATACAACGTTATTTGAATCCGCTTGGGTGGTTTTATTGTTCATACTTAACGAGCTGATGTGTGCATCACATGACTTCCTTTTACTCCAATTTATTGTCATTTTCCCATTATTGGCGATTTTAATGTGATTCAATAGTTTACTGTCTAAATATCACCAACAGTGGCCAAATGGATACCAGATTTTTAAAAAACAATCGCCAGATATGTCACCAAGTTGGCGAAAAAACTTAGCGACCAAGAGACTGGCGATATATCGCCAAGTGTCCGCCAAATTATACCACTTGAGTTTACATTGAAATTAAAATGATTTCCCTCCAAAAACGGGAAAAAGACCCCCTTAGAAACACCCGAATGCAACTAAAGGGAAAGGTGCACAACAAGACCCAACTAGGAGTTCACGTACCAAATTTAAACTTTCTAGGACATACCGTTTTTGAGTTATGCAAGATACATACACACATACATACATACAGACGCCATGAGAAAACTCTTAATTAACTCGAGGATCGTCAAAATTGATATTTCGGGTGTCTGTACGTTCCTAGGCATATATCCACGTGTGGTCCGGGTCGAAAAACAAACCAACATTCATTCGGGGGTGAGCAAAATAGAAATTAAGGGCGATTTTTGAGTGAAAATTTTTCGCGAATACAATACTCTTTTGTAAAAGGAAGTAAAAAAAGGATCTTCGATCTATTTTTTTTTTTTTTTTTTTTGAAATGTTCAGTAAAAAAGAATAAAGTAGAAAGGAATAAAGTAAAGTGAAAAAGAATTTATATTAAAAAATGTTGAATACTTTGTTTCAATATAGTAAAGTTCATTTCTGAAGAAAATACATTTTTTTTTTTTGCAGAAGGGATATCCACTGTTTTACACCAAAAAGGAATATATCCAAAAGAAAGAACGCATTTTATGTCTGAATAAATAGAGAAAAAATTCCTAGACCTTTGCCAATAGTCACTTGTAATTTTACCAAAACATCGTGAGAAATTCGAAATTTTAACAGTTAGTGTTTGTGCGTAATTTTTTTTTTCGTTTTGCCAAAAAATATAAAACTGGATATAATCAGTTTGAAAGTAAATTCCTCAACTAGACTTAAAATCACAGCATGAAGAAATGGGGAGCATCTGTTTTCAGTTCAGGGTAAGGGCACTGAGACTGCACCTACCTAATTTTATAGGCTCCTCGTGAAAATTGTAATTAATATTACTTTACCTAGAACTTATTGTTGTATCTTTACTTTCTTTCAAGATCCCTGACGTTACAAAACTACACTATTAGGTGAGCCTTTACTTATGAAATGATAAAGCGTTTTGCTTTTAATCTTTGTTTTCGATTTTCGGAGAGGAACCGACAGCATAAATACTGTCCAACCACGGATTGTATGGAATTGGCAACCGTCCAATTAATACGAGTCAATCTGAATGAGGGGCAGAAGTAAACTAGTATGTTGTGGCCATCACGAAACTTTCTTCTATATTTTTCTTTTTTTTTTCTGATCCCTCCCCATGCTTGACGAGGAAGCAATATTCCCAACAAAAACAAAATTACACACGCAAAAACTTGACTACCATCCCAATGTCTGAATTATTGCAAAAGCAAAGCAAAGAGCGAAAATTGAAAGTTATTTTAAAAGCCTTGCTTGAATTAATTACAAATATTTTATTTGTTAACAAACATAAGATGGCAACAGTTACAAATTTTAAATCATTCAGATAATATTTCCGATCATTTCCATTCAATTAAAATCACGAGAAATACGCAGACGACAATCTATTACGATTTATCTTTCTTATTGTTGCATTAATAAAGCTATTTTTATTCAAAAAAAAAAAAAAAAATCAACACCTCTTGGAGCGATTGGCGTCAAAATTGAACCAAAACCTGTTTACATATGGATTCACATATATTCCAAATTTCAACCACAACGTAGCATTACTTCTTGAGATAGGGCACTCACAATGGAAAAAAAGAACGGGCGATTGCGCTACCCCCTTTTTAGCTGTTGACACCAAAATAAAATCAGCTCTTATACCCACTAAGGACTACTTGCCGATAAATTTTTCTTTCATTCTGTTCATTATTTCTTGAGATACAGCAGTCACAATTGACGACAAAAAACGTTCTATAGCTCAACCCCCGTTTGAGTTATTGACACCAAAACTGAATCAGCACCTGTTCCTGTTAATGGCAACATATGGACTAAATTTTGTTTGATTCCGCCAGTTACTTCCTGAGGAATAGCAAGCACGCGTAACTCAAAAAACGTCCCATTACTCTACCCCCCTTGGAGGAATTCGCGCCAAAAACCAATGGGCACAAGTTGACATAGGGGTACATATGTGTACCAAATTTCGTTCGATTTCATGCGGTAGTTTTTGCTGTAGAGCGGCCACAAAAAAACTGGTCACACACAGACGTGACACACACACACACACAGACGTGACACACACACACACACATACATACACACACACAGACAGACATTTTCCAAAAATAGTCGAAATGGACTCAGCAAACCTCAAAACATTCGAATCCGTCAAAATTCGAAATTCTAAAATTTGCACAAATCCAATACTTTCTTCTATGTATTAGATATAGAAGAAAGTAAAAATTGATGCGCGTGTTCCGCTCATTTGAATGAAACTGTTTAATTTAGAGGCTAACATGCATCTGCAATCCCCCCCCCCCCGCCGACATCCCTAAAAACTAATAGATGCATCCATTTCCGCCTGTAAACCGGATGTTTTCCTTTCCATACAATCCGTGGTCAGACAGTACTGCAGCGTACTCGCAGGTTGCAAGGAGCCCGGGTACACACTTTATTCATTCTAACTCGTGTGTGGGTGCACCAGTGCATTTCTAATACTAAAGTAATCTGACATCTATTGGCATTCAACTAATTAGTATTTAATTCAACTAATTAGCATTTCATTCATCTAATTAGTATCTAGTAAAAAACTAAATGAAAATTACAAATTCAGTAAGTTTTACAAGTCATTTTACAATAGCACGACATAGCGGAGGTGCGGAGCCTAGTTACAATTGGAAGCCAAATTCAAATTAGGAAGTAAAAAAGAAGCAGAAACGTGCCATGAGTTGGGGGGGGGGGATAAGGGACATTTGTTGACCGGACCAGAGCCTGAATGGGGCCCAATATGTTTAAATTTTGTGTGGAATATATGTAGGGACATAGGGGTTTAACAATACGGAGGGAGCCGTAAAAGTAGTTCGTGACGGGCCCCAAAATTCGTGCTCACCCTTGTAAAGAAAGCTGCAAAAAATAATAAACTTGAAAATAAAACTTATGCAGTTTTCACAGTATCTATCTATTTCAGTTTTATCACTATCTAGCTATAGACGTAGAAATAAAAAGCTGAATTCTTATTAATCAACGTTACACGTTATAAGACATACTTTTGTTATGTACACAAAGGCACTAACTTCAATAAAAAATTGAAATCCCACTTCAAGTAAAAATGAAGCAGATATATTTTCAAACTTTTTTAAATGAATTTTGCTTCATTTGAGAAGAATTTCACTCGAAAATTAATCTTTAGCTAAAAAAATCAATGATACAAATAACATAACATAATTTTAGAATCTGATGTAGAACTGAGTGGAGTATCCGCTTTTGCTTCTTGCTGGAAAGTAGTTCAATATTCTGGACCGATACAACAACTGATAATACGCGGTCAGATGTCTTACTTCTAACATCCAAATTTTGTGAGCAACAATTAAGAAATTGTCATAGTACACATATTTAAATGCACTGCTCGACGTTGAAAATGCAACACCAAGAAGGAGTGCTCAGAAAGTGATGAAATTTGAAAAAAAGACAGACATCAAGGAATAATAAATGATCTTGATTTCAAAATGATAGGCAGAATACAGAGCGAGAACGGCGTCGGCTCAGTAGGATGTAGGACCACCGCGGACAGCGATACACGAAGAAACACGTCTAGGCATAGAGTCAATAAGGGTGCGGATGGCTCTCCATTACCTTTCAACCATTTACCACAGTTCGTCATCTGAACGAGGCAGGGACCGAGTCAGCAACTGGCATCCGATCACATCCCACCACATGTTCGATTGGTGACAGGTCAGGAGAGTATGGTGTCTAGTCAAGCATCTGTGTGCCTTGGAGAGCATGTTGGCATATGCGACCACTGTCTGGTCGGGCGTTATCCTGCTGAAAAATTCATCAGGAGGACTTTGAAGGTAAGGGATTGCCACCGACCGCAGCGCATTATCCAAGTATCGTTGGGCCGTCATAGTGCCCTGAATACAAACTAGAGGTAATATGAAATTGTACGCAATTGCGCCCCAAAACATTATGCCACGTTGTCGTGCGATGGGACGGTCCACAGTTACTGCCGGATTAGATCTGTCTCCACGTCGATGCCACACACGTATGCGGCGACTATCACTGGATAAACAGAAGCAAGATTCATCTGAAAACACGATATTTCGCCATTCTGTCAACCACGTCACTCTAGTCCGGCACCATACTAAACGCTGCTGTCTATGTTGTGGGATCAACGGAAATCTTAACGGACGCTGTGATTGCAGACCACGTATAACCAAACGACGGGAAATGGTTCTGGTTGACACGGGAACATTCAGGTTGTCTTGCACCTGCTGCAGAATCGAGGAACAAGTGACTTGCGGCCTGCTACAGTTTGTCGGTGGATGCGTCGACCCACGCGTTCTGAAGTCACCGACTGTTCCTGCACCCCTCAATCTTGCCACATTTCGTTGTTCCAACCATCTTCGGCACAGCCGATGCACCGTTCTGGCATCAATGTGGGTATCAGCAGCGATTTGACGTACGGACTAACCTCCCCTTCTTAGTTCGATCACCATACCCCTCGTAAATTTGTCTGTCTGCTGAAAGTGCCTACGTTGACGTCAGCCTGGCATTCTCTCGTGTTACACGTATCCTCCAAAACAGAAACAAAATTTCTTCGATAATTCTCCAGTCAGAAATAACGACACGAATATTGCTCATTCTGCAAGTTCCTTCCCTTATATCTTACTTGACGTGTGTCGGAGAGCTGCCCATTTCACATCATTTACATAACTCAATGATGTACGTCGACTCTAAAATTTGCATAAATTTCTGAACCATCCTTCTTGATGTTGCATTTTCAATGTCGAGCAGAGTATTAATGAAAGCACTATTGCAGAAGCTGCATACGACCTACGAATCACACGTTCCCCATCCCTCGTATAAATTAAAAAGTAATAGTGGAAACGGTTAAAAACGTTGGGCTGAAAACTTTCTCCCACTTTTTTTCCTTATTTCAGAACTAAGGTTTCTCCAACACAGCGTGAAAGTCCTTACGTTGTGATTAACTCTTGCTTAGCTTTATTGCTCATACTTCTGATGTTTCTCAGATTGTTCCCCTTATAGTACGCATCTCACTAGGCTCGACCTACCCTCATCGAGTTTCCTAAAATTGTTGCCATATATGAAGAGAAATTGTTAATAAAACATGAAAATAAGAAATTTTACCTCTTTCACGTGACCTAATCAGGGTTGCCAGGAGTTGAAAGGTGCCGAAAAATGAATAATTTACCCTCATCGAGTTTCCAAAAGTTATCATAAATAAAGAGTAAAAGCTGTAAAGAAAACGTTAAAGTATGGTTGCCTACCTTTTTCCGGTCACTAACGGGGGTGTAAGGGGATAAAAGGTGCCCAAAAAATCAGTTATTTACATTCATCGAGTTTCCACATAAATTTCACAAAAAATTTTTTTGTAAAAATATTTAAAAGCCGATGGTAGAGTTGCTTAAGCAAAAGTGCTCCAATCATAGTATTGCCGTTATTCGAAGTTTCAATATTAAAAATTTGAATAGCGGCTACCCTATACTTCTGTTTTTAAATATTTTTATTTTCAATGTTTTGATATAACTTATCTGCTCATTTTTGGCCTCCTTTTAGCACCTGACAACCCTGGTTAAGGACCGGAAAAATGTAGGCAAACTTACTTTTATGTTTTCTTTACTGCTTTTACCCTTCATTTATAGAAACATTTTTTTAACTCAATAAGGGTAAATTACTCATTTTTAGGCACTTTTTAGCCTTCGGCAACCCTGCTTGGGGACTAGAAAAAGGTAGGCAACCTTACTTTAACGTTTTATCTGCAACATTTACTCTTCATTTATGACAACAATTTCTGGAAAATCGATGAGGGGTGAATTATCGTCCTCATTAAAATAACTTATCCCTGATTCGGGAGCCAAAAAATGTAGGCAACCTTAATTTAACGTTTTATTTCCATTTTTTCTCTTCATTTATGATTTTCGGAAACTCGATGAGGGTAAATTACTCACTTTCAGGTACCTTTCAACCGCTGGCAACCCTGATTAGTTGACGTGAAAGAGGCAGAAATTGCTACTTTTGCGTTTCATAAGAACTTTACTCTTCATATATGGTAACAATTTTACGAAACTCGATGAGGGTACGTCAAGCCTAATGGGACCTTAGACTATTAAACCGTGTCCCAGCCTATACTCAATTCAGCGAGAGCTGATAGAGGAAGTAAACAAAGAGGGTTACTACTTTCATGACTTACTCGCCCGATTGGCAATGACGTTCGCATTGAAAGCGCGGACATTTCGCTTATCTGATTGGCGCTGTTTTCAATCATCCCAGCGCCAAGCAGACAGCGGTAACGCCAATTGTCACGTTGCTTTGTTTACGTCCACTATCAGCTCTCGCTAAATGGACTATAGTATCGTAGCTTTCGAACAGAAAGCATTTCACGATCATTTTTATATGCAGAAGCTATTTTTTCATTCTAACCCGATTGGAGGGGGAGCTTAAAGTGAGGACATTTGTTTTTTGAAATACATACAAAAATTGATTAAGGCATTACAGGAGACTTCAAAGTTTCTGAAATCGACTCAAAATCATTCACAGATGTTTTTTTTTTTAAAACTTACATTCCAATTAAAAGAAAGGGCAATGCCAGTGAAATCGTAACGAATAGAAAAGGGATCCAACTCACCATCAATGACACCGTACATTCTTGAAGACTGACTTGTGGATTGTTTACGTCTTGAAGGATCTTTGGGTGATGTGCGGCTGTTTTTTGGTTTGGTTTTTCTTTTCGGGGATGATCTTGGAGAAATTTGTGGTGATGGTCCATTTGATGGAGATGACTTGTGAGATGAACTGTGATGGCTATGAGGTGAACTGTGGTGACTATGAGGTGAACTGTGGTGACTATGAGGTGAACTGTGGTGGCTGAGTGATGGGCTGCGAGGAGACGGAATTGGCATTAGACTTTTCAGTTTTTTTGTGCCAACATTTATTTGCTTTCCAACCTTGATGGCCTTTTTGGCCACTTTTTCTCCTTTCAGGATCAATAGTTTCATTTCGTTTACAAATTTTTTGCTTGGCCGCCTCCTCGCAGGTTGATTTCTCCTGGATGAAGGTGAGGCGATATTCAAAAATGATGGTGGTGTTGAAGTTCGTGGTGAACGGCGTGGTGATTGATGGTTGGGGGAGAGGGCGGGAGGCTGGGTGTTCACTGGAGATTGAGCGGAGGTCTGCCCTTCCTGAACTGCTTGTTCTTCCTCCGCTTCGGAGTTTCCATCTTGAGCAGGCACTGAAAGACAAAATTAATGATAAAAATGTGAACCTATACAGAGTTCTCACACAAAGACAAATATTTATAAAAAACGTGCTGTCGCGCTAAGCGTTTATGTCTTATTATAGTGCCTAGAAAGAGTAGTGTGCCGACCGGTGCTTTTTCCCCCCACGATTCTTAAAGACAAATTGTATGAAAACCGCTAAAGGGCAGTGCAGTCGAGGTGCACGTTTAATTTCGTGGTGTTTACATTAGTAGACGCGGGGTTTTGTTACAATTTTGTTCCGCGTTTCTCTTTTTTACTTTTATTTCGTGAATATTTCATGAAACAGCGTTTAAGGCTTTTAATGAAGGCATCAAAGTTGAACATTAGAAGAAATAAAGCTTCATCTTGTTTCGTACCAGGGTGCAAAAGTGAATACAAAACATTCAAGGAAAAAGTTACTCTTTTTAAAGCTCCAGCAGATGAAGAAAAACTAAAGTGGAGTTCGTTTATTCCCAGGTTAGATAAAATTTTTGATAACTATTGCTCAATTTGTGCTCTGCATTTCGAAAAACATTTTACTGAAACGAATTTTAAGCATATTATAAATGGTGAGAAAGTTTTGATTCCTCGGGGAAAACCTTTTTGAAAGATGAGGCAATTCCGACAATTTTCCCAAATCTGCCAACATACTTTACTAAAAAAATTACCAAAGAAAAGGTCCATCAGGAATTATGCAGTTAAAAATTTTTCTCCCTGTTTGAAAAAAATAACACTTGATCTTTCCGCAGATGAAACTGAAATAACCACGTATAAATCTACTGTAAATGAAATTGTTCATATCAATTTGCCTAACGAATATTGGGTTTGTATGAAATTTAAAAAATCTCCAAATATTGTAGTTTTTGTATGTAATGAAAGTTATGTGGAAAATAATATTGACGATAAAAAGATCATTATTGAAGTAGACAAAGACGTTTTCAAAACAAAATTTTACACAATTGACTCTGAAAATTTGATACTTATATTTTAAGGCAAATGTATTATCAATCGAGATGGCTTAGGGCGCAGTTTGTTGTTGTTTTTTTTAATGCCACTTGGGAGACAAGCCCCATTCCTGTAGCCAGCATGAGTTTAAAGCAGAAAGGAGAGACTCCTGAGTCAATGAGGTCCCTAAATGAGAAAGAGCCCGACTTGGACAGGGTATATGTTAGCACCATCTCGACGGTTTATACGTCTGGAGAATAGGTTGGAAATCTCCAGCTACGCCTGGTAATTGTTAGCGACCGACCATAAGACTTTCGGGCAAACGGAATCAACGAGCACTTAAGTTATATTTTAAAAAAGTTTTTTTTCTTGAACTTCAGCCTTTTAAAATCCTACAAAATTAATAATTATTGTTATAGTCCCCGGTTATCGAGATAAAAGGTATTTAAGTCTCCCGAAACTTTAAGAAAAGTGGCAAATTTACACACTTGGCGAGGGGTTGAAGGTACCAATTTCTCACAGACGATTTACTAGTCTGCATGTGGCAGGACATCCATATCTACAGAGCGTGAGAAAGCTGTCTGTCCCCGTCGAAACTCGCTAAATTTAGAACAAAGAGATTCACTTTTCTAAAATTCTCATAGGCTTTAAAATCTCATATCGACAACGAGAAAATATTTTTTGCGTCCAAAAACATGTATCACAATGTTCTTTTGATCGCTACTTTTTTAGATTTTTTAATTGTAACATTGTCATGTTGTTTCCTGATTAAGGGTAGGGAGATTCAGAAGCTGTGCTTCCTTTTAAAAGAATATTTTAAAGCTATCATAAGCAGTGTTAGACAGAGGAACGAGGAGGTTCCCCATTTGTTTTTAGTTTTTAAGGATACATTTCTTTCGCTATTTTACATATGAGACAAAAGATAAAAATACATAAATACTTTTTTTTGACAGTGATAACGTCTGATTCAAAATCTACTTCTATAATTATCGACAACAAAACAGTTTGCCGACGGGTTCTAACGAACGTTATAAAAATAAGCAAACTAGCAGTCTGACGTTGATAAGTATTACCGAAAATTCAACAAATAATCAAGCCAGCTGTTTGCCAATTGTAGTTATTTGCAAATTAGTATGTAGTTATATATGTGATCGGAGCAAGTGGCCCGATTATTTTTTTAATGTAAGCAAAATCCTTGAAAATTAAAAAAACAGGCTGGAGTCGGTAGGTTTTCAAGCGACGCCTCCGACTCAGACGCCCTGATAATTTTAATTAGTTTGAAGAATTTAGAAGCAGTTTTATTTTGAAACTAGCGATACCCGCACGACTTTGCCCGGAGGAGAAAATTAAAAGGTCATTTGATTAGCCTGTATCTTTACAAATAATGGATGATAAATTTCTCGCTAATTGGATATGTTCATTCGCTCTTTCCCATGTTACGATTCCACGTCATGATCATTTCGTAATTTACTCGTCCATCTTATGATAATTTTGCTTCGGAAACTGTTCTTAAAATTGAATTTTGAATAAAAAAAAATTCTAATTTTCGAAAAAACACCCCCATACTACAAACTAACTTTGTACACGATGCGACTCTTATATTTTACACTTTTTTTGTAAAACAAATAAAAAACATCTTATCCTAACACGTTTCTTACCTTCCAGACGCAAATGGAACATAATCTCTGCCAAAGCACATGACCGCGCAATTTCTAATGTGAAATACCGACTTGGAAAATATTACGTAATAATGAGCTTGACCGCCCCCCCCCCCAAGTAAGGGTACGTAGAGGCTTTCCAATCCCCCTCCCCTTAGGACCCTTACTTATTTAATGAATGTATAGTCTAATACTTTCATTGAAGATAAATTAGCATAATGTAATTTTATATGCTTCAAAAAATAAATGAACACCCATTTAACAATTAGCACTTATTACAGAATTTGTCTTTTACGCAGAAATAAGTTCAATCAGAAAAACGGGACTTTTAAGAGTTGCGAAATCAGCATGCAATCGCTGATTTAAAACTAGTCTGATTGAGGAGCATAACGTACTCCTCGAGCGCAGCGCCATCTGGATTTTCCTCAGATCTGACCTCACTTTTCCCCCGTAGATCGGCACACTACTCTTTCTAGGCACTAGTCTTATCTACAGCAGAGTTCAAAATGAGAAATTGCCGCTTACAGCGTCCACATGTATTTGATTCATGTGCAAGGTTTAATTATTTTTTTTAAATTATTTCTCATTGACAAATGACCATATTTAGGTGAAACGTGTGACAAAAAACCACCTTCCAACTGCAACTCAATTTTGAAAAAAGTGCAGATACGGCGTTTGTGCTTAGCACGGCAGTTTAGGGAACACGTTGACAATTGAGACAGGGAAAAGCAAAAAGATGTTGTGCTAAAATTTAAAAAAAATGGAGATTAACAATACAAATGGAAGGTAAATCCCTGTTGTGGAGCAAGATATATTATTAGCAGCCCCGGTAGGTGCTTCTATACAGCATGATTCAGGAGAGAAAAAAAAATCAATGGAACCCAAGCGAGGATCGCAACTTGAAACGCGTTTTAATCAAAATTTGATAATGTCCTTTGCTTCTTATTGCCTCAATCGGAGATCACATAGAATTGCGGGGTCACAGAAAGCTTTATGCGGTAGAGTGTTGTACCAGAGTTCATAATAGCTAGAGTATATACTGAATTCATATAAAAAGTTCAATGCAAACATAGTCCTTCGGTTAAAAACTAAGCGTAATAAAATTGCTTTATTTGATACTAGCCGCCTGCGGCGACCAGCTGGTTCGCCTTCTTACGCCAGTCGCCTTTCTGTGCAAGCAGCCACCTACGACGGCTGTTTGGCTAACTTGTCATTTACCTTTTTACTTCAAGTTTGCCGCCTTCGGCGGCTGTTTAAACAAATTTGGCTGCAGTATTAATCAATCCATCTCTATCTTTTTTTGTGCCATTCACATTTTTACGCCATCTACCTTTACGATCTATCTCTAAATTTTCTTATGCATCTCTATTTATTTTAACCTCCCCGTCCATTTCCTAATAAAAACGAAGATCACTCAAAAAACCACTTTTTTTTATTTAAGTAGAGCAAAAAAAAAGCTCAAATTCCCCGTGGTGTGCAATAAGTGGCGTTTGACAAAGAAAAAAAAATCTCGCTGTTTTTATTGAATTAAATGCGCACAACTATGAAATGTAACGTAATATCGAAACAGCAAAACGTCCAGCTTGGGGGGGGGGGGAGGGGAGATGGAAAATGAAATAAATGCATTCCCTAAATTAAACAAAAAAAAAAGGAAAGAAAAAAAGCAAGCGCTGCCGGAAAAACACGTGGTCATCACGTCATAAAATGTAGAAGTAAGCTATATAGTAAAAAAAAAAAATTAACATTGTTTGCGATTAAGATTCCGTCGTAAATATCGAATCGAAATCCAAGTAGTGACGTCAGAGTCATAGAAGATTGAAGAATGCTTTTTTCGACCAATGCGTAGAAAGATATGTGTTCAGCATTAAAAAAATTGTAAAAAAAAAAACTATTGCGTATTTTTAAGAACTTTTTTCTTCTGAAGAGGGCGCAATGTTCTTACTATTACCAACTTAAATTTTAGAAATGAGGCTTTGATACTTCTCGCAGGATAATATTAGAAAAATGTAAAACCCAGGAAAAAATGCAAATTAAAGGTTTTTTCAAAAATTCATAAAAAATGCAAAAATTGCTCTATTTTCAAAAATTTTTCATTCATCATATTTGAAATTAAATTTCCTACACTATAATACAAAAAATATTCGTGTGGTGCAATTGGTTCGGGGTCTGTGAGGTTAAAAGTGCAAAAAAAACACATAAAACATTAAATAACTTTTTTTCTAATTAAAATATCAAAAATCGAAGCCCGAGGTGCACATCTTCGGCAAAAACAGCACCTGTATACCAAATTTCATCTTTCTAGGCCTTACCGTTTTCCCGGGAATCGCGCCACACACACACACACAAACATCTTATTTTATTATATGTATAGATTAAACGAGCTGATGTGTGCATCAAATGACTTCCTTTTACACCAATTTAAAGTTATTTCCCCATTATTGGCAATTTTAATGTGATTAATAACTCTTTAAATATCACCAACAATGGCCAAATCGAAACAAGATTTTTAAAAAAAATTGCCACATTTGTCGCCAAGTTGGCGACAAAACTTGGTGACCAAAATCTCGGCGATATATTGCCAAGTGTTTGCATAAATTATAACACCACTTGAGTTTGCATTGAAATTAACATTGATTTCCCCCAAGACCCCCTTTGGAACAATAGAATGCAACCAAAAAGAGGTGCTCAACTAGACCCCACTAGGAGTCTACATACCAAATTTCAACTTTCTAGGACTTACCGTTCTTGAGTTATGTGACATACGTACATACAGACGTATGTTGTAAAAGCAGTCGAACACTTTGTACTATGAAATGAGTAAAACGACAACAACGTGTATAAAGTACAAATAAAGTAATAAAATAGAGCTAAAAACTCAGCAAACAGCTGTTCCGGGGCTGTCAAATGCAAGCCCCTTCATCAGTGCATAAAAGAACGAAAAGTTCACACAACGTAGACCGAACGACAAATGAACAAAAATGGAAGGAAGCAAAGTAAATAGACATTGAAACCGGACACACAAGCGTCACAGAACAGCAACGACACCTATAGTGCGGAAAAATGTCACAAACAGAAAAAAGTTTTTAAAGATAAGATTTCCAAATAGGGAAAGGGTTAGTACTCGACAAATCAACTATTGAAGCAGAATTTTTCCAAATGTAATAGGATTCCCAAAAATCCAAATCATAAATCAAAGAACACCCATGAAAACCGTGCAGGAGAAAAATCGAAAATATGATTAAAAGACCAACAGTGTTGTGCAATCGAGGAACGTTTTAAATCTTGCCTCTTGACTTAATTTTCATGTTCCTTAATACGGAATTTAAGAGAACATCGGGTCTGTCCTATGTATGTCATTTGACACTTACAAGAAATACTATAAATGCCCCATCGGTCAAGTTCCGGATCCGGGTGGTTCAGTTGAGAAATTTTAAGTTTGTTGATAGGGGAAATGGCAACCGAAAAATTAAACTTTAAAATTCTTGCGATTTGAAGACCGATTCTTGGAAAAACGGGTAAAACAACCAAATTAGAACAATTCATCCTAGCCAGTGCTTGATTTTCAAAAGTTGAATTGATAAGTTTCCTGTGTATGGTGTCAATTGTAAACCCCCGATCCAATGCAACACTTTTTAAATAATTCAATTCTGCAGCGAGTAAATTGGAATTAGAACAAATCGTTAAAGCCCGGAAAACAAAAGCTCTGAATGCCGCTAATTTTTGTTGCGGGGGATGAACAAATTATTTATATGTGATTGCAAAGAGATTACGGAAAACAATAGTGATAAACTTATTGTCTGAACGAGTGACGGAAACATCCAAGAAAGATGATTGTTAAATTTCATTTCAACGGTGAATTGAATATGTGGATCAATACAGTTTAAAACCGATAAAAGATTCTCATAGTCACGGAAAGACTAGTCCAAAAGAACAAAAATATCAACGTACCTGACGTAAAATTGAAACTGGAAAATTTTAAATAATTTAACCTCAAAATAGTGCATATGAAATTCGCTTAAGATTGGACTCAACGGGTTACCCATCGCGAGACCCTCTGTCATTCGGAAAAAGTTGTCGTCAAAAATAAAAGTATTTTGTTTTAAGCAAGACCTAGTTAGCTTACACAATTCATCGATCTCAACACAAGAAAAATTATGCTCAACCAATTTCATTTTAAAACAATCCAACGCCCCTTCAACCGGCACGTAAGTGAAAAGAGATTTAACGTCGAAAGAGGCCATGTTATGATCTTATAACTGAAAATCACGAAGTTTGTTATAACAAAATTCAAAGAATTTCTAACAGTGAAAGAATTGCTGGGTAGAAGAGGTGAAAAAACAAACCAAAAATTTTACCAGTTTTTAAGAAGCAGTACCAATATTAGAAACAATGGGACGAAGAGGAATAAGTGGTTTTTGTACTTTCGGTAAAGCGTAAAAACTAGCAGAACGTGCGACAGAAGGAATCAAACGTTTCTTATAGGTATCAGAAAATAACGGAGAAGACTTGATAGCGTTACCAATGGATTTCAATTCCCTTGCACTCTGGTCTTAATTTGTTCATATGGTCCCTCTGATTAAATTACTGCATTTATTAACATAATCTATTTTGTTCAGAACAACAATTTGACCCCCCTTATCTGCATTAGCAATAAACAAATCAGGATTTAAACATAACTCATTAACAAATCAACCAATTTTTTGGTACTGCATATAGCTTAAAGAAAAAAGCGCATGTGATGAATTTTTATGATTTTTTTCACGAATTCCTTTTTTACGAGCAATATATCGTAGCTTCTGTAACGAGCAAATATCGTAGCCATTGCACTCGTTTTAAGCGAGTTTTACTGTATTTCTAGTTACAACTGTTTTCTTAAGGTGCTACCATCTAAAACGCAGTTTCCCAATATTTCAAGTAATTTTCTTTGAATAGAGTTTTTGCTCTACATTGCTTTGTTCTAAACCAAGCACAACAATAAATTAAACTTACGCTCTTAATCGATTTAATATCATTATCAAGTTATTGAATAGTACAACGTTTTCTGCAACATACAGCGTAATTGAAAAATATTTGAGCTAAAATGTTAAAACGGCTAATCCAGAAAATATTTCAGCCATTTAAAAAGGAAAAAAACTGTCCTGTTGAGCATCTAAATTGAGGCAAGCTAATAATGAAGTGCATGTTTTAGCAGTAATTTTGAACTAAAATTGTGTCTATACAAATTAGGTAATAAGGTATCTTGTTTGGAAAAAATAGTTAATTGATAAATAACACAAGGGAAATCATTTTGGTGTCCAGGTATTTGGAACTGAATTCATATGAATTAGGTACCCTGAGTTCAAATATGACAGTTTTTTGCAAAGGAGCTCAGATTTTTAAGATATAAGATTGAAATATACAGGACATGGATTTAAGTTACATCCATAGATCAAATAAAAACGAAGCATGGAATTTTTATTGCTACTGTTTAATATAGAAATAATCAGAGCTCAATTACCAAACGGAACAATTACGCTGTTGGCCATTGTGACAACCCTGTTCGTCACACCTGCTTCCAAACACGTTTCAACCTGCATGCGAAACACACCTCCAGCTACAAGCCTCTCATTTCGCTCCTCTACGGTTGCAAGTCGCCAATAACTGCAACCACTCAGTTAACTGAAAGACATCACGCGTTTTTTTCCCATGTGGCGGGGCCATCTTTATGTGACCTGATGCTGATGACTTCATGGTCATCTCATATCGACGAAATCAGCTTCCTAACACATCCTGTGAGACCCCCGAACACCAAAAAAGATTGTCCGGGAGTCGCGAAACGAACAACTTGATTGCAGCTACATTTTCCTCAGATCTGTTCCAAACTCCCGCCACATGGGAAAAAACCGCATGATGTCTTTCAGTTAACTGAGTGGTTACAGTTATTGGCGACTTGCAACAGTAGTGGAGCGAAATGAGAGGCTTGTAGCTGGAGGTGTGTTTCGCATGGAGGTTGAAACGTGTTTGGAGGCAGGTGTGACGAAGAGTGTTGGCACAGTGAGTAAAATGGAAATTAAATTTTTTGTAAAAGGAAGTATTGTATTCGCAAAAAAATTCACTAAAAATCGACCTTAATTTCAGTTTACTCACCCCCGACTGAATATTGAGTTTTTTTTTCGACTCGACCACTCGTGAATAAATTGGTGGCATAAGAACGCATAGACACGCTAAATATCTATAATGACGATTCTCGAGTTAGTTACAACGAATTTTCTCGTGAAGCTTATGTACGTGCGTATGTATGTCGCATAACTTAAGTCCTAGAAAGTTGAAATTTGGTACGTAAACTCCTAGTGGGGTCTAGTTGTGCACCTTCTCTTTTGGTCGCATTCGGGTTTTTTAAAGGGGTCTTTTGCCCCTTTTTGGGGGGGGGGGAGGGATTTTTAATTTCGATGTAAACTCAAGTGGTGTTATAATTTGGCGGACACTTGGCGGTATATCGTCAGTCTTTTGGTCGCCATGTTTTGTCGCCAACTTGACAAATTTGGCGATTTTTTTTAAATCTGTTTCAATTTCGCAACTGTTGGTAATATTTAGAGAGTAAAATATTGAATCACATTAAAATTGTCAGTAAGGGGGAAATGACATTCAATTTGAATAAAAGGAAGTTATGTTTTGCACATCGTTTTTTACCTCTTTAGGTGTACAAGTTGAGAGGTAATCAACAAATATTTTGAATGAGTGATTCAAAACTTCAACACCCGTGAAACCAAAAACCCTTGTTCTCCATTAATGCTTATGATTTTAAGATTTGACTGCAGAGGAGCCATAAAAACTTTGTTTCAGGTCACTCACTATATTAACCGAACTGTAGAAATATTTTTTACTAGTGGCACCCGCACGGCTTCGCCCGTAATAGAAAAATTAAAGGTCTTTTGGTTTGCCTGTATATTTACAATGTATGGTGAATTTTCTCGCCAATTGGCTTGTGCCCATGTTACGGTTACACGTTATGGTAATTTCGTAATTTAACCATCTTATGATAGTTTTGTTCGTAAATTTGGAATAGAAAAAGAACCACATCGAATTTTCGAAAAATCGCTTCGAGGCGCACACCCCCATGCTACATACTAACTTCGTGCCAAATTTCATGAAAACCGGCCGAACGGTTTAGGCGCTATGCGCGTCACAGACATCCTACAGACATCCAGACATCCACCGGACAGAGACATTCAGCTTTATTATTAGTAACTAGTGGCACCCGCACGGCTTCGCCCGTAATAGAAAAATTAAAGGTCTTTTGGTTCGCTTGTATATTTACAAATAATGTATGGTGAATTTTCTCGCCAATTGGCTTGTACCGACGTTACAGTTCCACATTATGATAATTTCGTATCTCGCCAATTGGCTTGTGCCCATGTTACGATTCCACGTTATGATGATATCGTAATTTATGATAGTTTTTTTTTTTCTTAAAATTTGAATAAAAAAGAACCACATCGAATTTTCGAAAAATCGCTTCGAGGTGCACACCCCCATGCTACATACTAACTTTGTGCCAAATTTCATGAAAATCGGCCGAACGGTTTAAGCGCAATGCGCGTCACAGACATCCTACGGACATCCTACTAGGCGCTATGCGCGTCACAGACATCCTACAAACATCCTACAGACATCCAGACATCCTCCGGACAGAGAGACTTTCAGCTTTATTATTAGTAAAGAAGATAAAGATCCAACTCGTCACGCATCACAGAGATATATGCAAAGCAAGAACTTTCAAGTTGTCCTTAATTTGTTCAATCGTTGCTACTAAACTAGCCAGATATTTACTTAATACAGTGAATTTTCCTAAACGTAACTGGACTGCAGACTGTCGATAGGGCAAATATAAGTGAAGCAATCTTTGTTTCAGTACTTGCTATAGAAGTGTGCAAAAACGGAGTTAATCTTCTTTACTAATAATAAAGCAGTAAGTCTCTCTGTCCGGAGGATGTCTGGAGGATGTCTGGAGGATGTCCGTAGGATGTCTGTGACGCGCATAGCGCTTAAACCGTTCGGCCGATTTTCATGAAATTTGGCACGAAGTTAGTATGTAGCATGGGGGTGTGCACCTCGAAGCGATTTTTCGAAAATTCGATGTGGTTCTTTTTTTATTCCAATTTTAAGAAAAAAACTATCATAAATTACGAAATTATCATAACGTGTAACCGTAACATGAGTACAAGCCAATTGACGAGAAAATTCACAATACATTATTTGTAAATACAGGCGAACCAAAAGACCTTTTAATTTTTCTATTACGGGCGAAGCCGTGCGGGTACCACTAGTATTTTTTATAAAGATCCAACTCGTCACGCATCACAGCGATATATGCAAAGCAAGAACTTTCAAGTTGTCCTTAATTTGTTCAATCGTTGCTACTAAACTAGCCCGATATTTACTTAATACAGTGAATTTTCCTAAATGTAACTGGACTGCAGACTGTCGATAGGGCAAATATAAGTGAAGCAATCTTTGTTTCAGTACTTGCTATAGAAGTGTGCAAAAACGGAGTTAATACTGCATATTTTGGGTAAACCAGCAACACTTATCCGAAAACTTAGAGCTGCTGGCGAAAAACTAATTTCATATTTCGATTCAGAGCCTCAAACATATCTAAAATCTGTTTTCTAACTCTGGGCACCAAAGTTTTTTTTTTTTTGCTACCGTGTTATTATCTAAATAAGATTTAAGTGTCTGTTCATTATATTTTCCCACTTATATGCACAAAAGTAACCTAATGTATAAAAACATGATTTTCAATTTGGATTTAAAAAAAAAATATACGGATGAAAAGACATCGTTTTGTCGGATGTTTCTTCGTCCATAAGCTCATTACTTTTTGCATTGAAAAAGGCGTTACCTGGACGCCGAAACACGTGTCTGCGGTAATCTGTGCTTTTTTGACGTTTTTTCTTACTTTACTGTTCAGCACAAAGATATTTACATAAAAATTAGTCGAAAACTTTGTACCGCATAGTGAATAAAATATGACAACGTATATAAAGTACAAATTCATAATGAAAAAAGGTTAAAAAACCAGCAAACAGCTGTTTCGGCACTCTAAAATACAAGTGCCATCATCAGTGCAATTAAAAACGAAGACAGGTTCAACCCGACTAAAACACAGTCGAGGCGAACATTGGAATGAGAGACGAGTTGTAAAAGATATGAGAGCAGCACCGGAAACGATGACGTCAAGGTTGCGTCAGAACTACAGAGGACAGTTGCACTCAGGTGAAAACGTCACGGACAAAAAATAAATCAAATAACAGACTTCCAAACATTAGGAAAAGGGGGAGTGCTAGACAAATCATTGACGATTAAATTAGAATTTTTCCATATGTTATATGACTCCCAAAAATCTAAATCATGAATGGACGAACACTCGTGAATAACTTTGGCGGAAGAAAAAATAAAATTATGGCCACAAGACCAACAATGTTGAGCAATAGAGGAGCGTTTGAGATCCTGTTTTTTGACGTAATTTTCGTGTTCTTTTATCCGGAATTTGAGGGATCGTCGAGTCTGCCCAATGTAGGCCAATTTGCACTGGCAGGAAACACTATAAATGCCCCATTTGTCAAGGTTGTTTTAGTCGGGTTGAACCTGTCTTCGTTTTTAATTGCACTGATGATGGCACTTGTATTTTAGAGTGCCGAAACAGCTGTTTGCTGGTTTTTTAACCTTTTTTTCATTTCGAATTTGTACTTTATATACGTTGTCATATTTTATTCACAAAGATATTTATTTATCTTACAAAGTTCTAATTATTTTAGTTTACATTTCATTTTGCTGTTGTTCAGACGAACTTTATTGCTATAGAAAAGCACTTTTTTTAGAATGCGTTTTGATCTTAGCAATAAAAGTTAAAAAAGTTTTTTCTTTTTGGGTGTAACAGTTTTAAATTGAGTTGTGTAAAATAATTAAGTTTTATCGTTTATAATAACTCGTATTTTTAAATCAGGGGGTCTTTGCATGTTCTGGTAGCCAGTTTTCGTTGGTATGTTCGATTGAGCCGAAATTTCAGCGATTATAAAATTGGCACCTTATGTCTTAGGTTCGATCTAACACGGTACACATTCCTTGATTTACATTATTCCAAGATCTCGTATAACACGGAACATTGACTCGATACAACACGGTACACGCCGACATGATTTATGATATGTACATGATTAATTAGGTTAAGAAAAAAAATATTAATAAAAAAAGTCTTGTATAACAGTTTCGATACTACACGGAACGAATTAACAGTGTTATACGAGGGATACCTGTACGTATTTTCAATTTCATCACCGGCCTTTTGACCAACTAGTACTATGTTTCGAGATCTAATAAAAATTAGTCAAAGGGAACAGTAAACAAAGTAACGAAATCATATGCACATTACACATTAAACCTTTTTCTTTTTCTCCTTTTTACTTCCTTTTACAAAAAATGAAGTATTGTATTCGAGAAAAAATTTTCACTCAAAAATCTACCTTAATTTTCATTTTGCTCATCCCCGAATAAATGTTTATTTTTTTTCTTCGACTCGACCACACATTAATAAGTGCCTGAGAACGTATAGACACGCGAGATATCCAGTTTGACGATTCCCGAGTCAGTTACGAGTTTTCTCGTGACGTCTGTATGTGCGGATGTATGTCGCATTACTAAAGAACGGTATGTCCTGGAAAGTTGAAATTTGGTAGGTAGACTCCTAGTAGGGTCTAGTTCAGCACGTCCCCTTTTGGTTGCATTCAGGCGTTTTTAAGGGAGTCGATTGCCCCGTTTTAGGGGGAGATCATTGTTAATTTTGATGTACACTCAAGTGGTTACAATTTGGCGGACACTAAGCGATATATCGCCAATCTTTTGGTCGCCAAGTTTTCTCGCCAACTTGGCGACAAATTCGGCAATTTTTTTTTAAAAATCTGGTTTAAACTTGGCCACTGTTTGTGATATCTAGATAGTAAACTATTGAATCATATTGTAACGGATTCGCTGCGGCTTCCAACTTTCTCGAAAGGATGACACAGTTCTTGATAAAAACACAGGAAATTTATTTACACTATGTACAGGAGAAATCGTTAACAACTGCTAAATTATTCATCAGCAATTATCGCACAACACCGTAAACTCAACGTTTACACACGTATTTACTTCCAAATACGAAAACACAGCGAAATGCCTCGCAATAAACAGAGCTAATCCACTCACAGCACAAATTCTCAATCGAAACTCAACTGTTTATCCATCGCTAACGGCTTATATACACCGAAAAGAAATCTCTCAAATATTCCAGAAAATGCTACAACGTTCTACAACTACACTTTCATTGATAAAATCAGTGAATGAAATAAGAAAAAAAAAAAGAATAGAGGATTGTACACTTTAGCCATATGTTAAGGGGTTGTATATTCATTACGGGAAACTATTTACAGGTTACGTTACTACAATAATTACTATTTACAGGATTTGTAACAATATTAAAATTAACAATAATGGGAAAATGACAATAAAGTGGAGTAAAAGGAAGTCACGTGATGCACACACCAGCTCGTTTGAAGTTAGTTTACTGTAGCGAGAGCGGAGGCAAAACTTTTAATACTGCGAAGAAGCTCTTCATTTGAGACTTAATAAAAGTACAACTAATGTTACTTCTTGATGGCAACTAACTCTTTAAACAAAAATGTCCATGTTGATCATAGACTAATAATAAGAGTAGACCGAGCTTTCTCAGACTTGCTGATGAAAAAAATTGGTTCATGGATACATCATGTGACTAGTGGAAAGGCTTGGCGAAAACTTTGGCAGCATGGTTGCTAGATGGCAACATTATCTATAGTTTGGCACTCGACATGTATTTTAAGACGTAATGTGTTTTCATTATAATTTTTTTTCCAGGTGCAGAGATTGAACTGTTTTTCTTTTAGTTATGTATTTTGACATTCGTAATTAGTTTTGATCACAGTTTTCAGTGAATTTTATTTCATTTGGAACTCCTACGTCAGCGTTGGCGTGAATGGAATGGCGTAAACGTTTTGCGTTAACGCAAAAATGCACTAATCGGTATCTTAAATTGAAATTGTAGGTAAAAATCTTACCGTTTGCCGATTCTTTTCGGGCGCTTGCATCTTTAACTGCTTAGAGAGTTATTGAAATTGACTAAAGAAAATGCACAGTACTATCTAAACGAAAAACTCACAATATTAACAAAATATTTACAACTTAGAATAACAAATTTACAAATAGGATTTCATAAAAGCTCATTCTTCCGTGTTCCATCAATTCTATTTATTTTATTTCTCGCTCGCGTTGATCGTCTGCTTCGATCAACGGCCGCTGTTGCTAGGATATCCACCAGTCACATGGTTTGGTTTATGAGCAGCAAAAGGGTTGCCATAGCTCGGTCTACTCTTATTATTAGTCTATGATGTTGATTAATCAGTTATCAAAAACTTATAAAGGGATCACTTTCAAATATTTGTGAACGTATTTGATTTCGCTCACCTAACTTTCTGATAGTGTAACATATTAAACGGCTAGTGTACTAAGCAAAGTAGCAAGGAATAGTTAAACTTAAGGAATGGTAGTCATTCTTTACTTCAATTTAATATGAAAATTCATTTTAATTATGTTCAACTTTTGCAAACTCAAATAGTAATTTTTTCTTCCACGCTCCACAAAAAAATAAGCAAATAAACTGACATCACTATATAGTTACTAAATAACATACTATGTTCAAATAATTCTACTAGTTTTGCTTTTAAATGAAATTACTTTTAACTCGCAGGCAATATTTTTCAAACAGGATTACTATGACACGCATTGGTGTTAGAGCTCAATGATCCTACAACAATTACAGCACCTAAAAGGCACTACCACTATCGGTTAAAAGATAATCAAATTGGACTCATCTAGAAAAAATATAGCTGGACGAAATTAATTTTTAAACTTCTTACCCGTTGCTTGTTTATGAAGTACAAACGCGGCCAGTTAAAGCCACGGGACCTAAATAAGTTAACGCTATATCGATTAAAGAAATAATCATAACATGCCAGCTCAGCGAGGAGTTACGGTTCAACAAAAAGCATATGATAGGAATAGATGCGACTAATTCATGACGTCTCATAAATAACACTAGCTAGCAATGAAACTGCTGCCTTCTTTACTAATAATAAAGCAGAAAGTCTCTCTGTCCGGAGGATGTCTGTAGGATGTCTGTGACGCGCATAGCGCCTAAACCGTTCGGCCGATTTTCATGAAATTTGGCACAAAGTTGGTATGTAGCATGGGGGTGTGCACCTCGAAGCGAGTTTTCGAAAATTCGATGTGGTTTTTTTATTCCAATTTTAAGAAAAAAACTATCATAAATTACGAAACTATCATAATGTGGAACCGTAACATGGGCACAAGCCAATTGGCGAGATACGAAATTATCATAACGTGGAACTGTAACGTCGGTACAAGCCAATTGGCGAGAAAATTCACCATACATTTGTAAATATACAGGCAAACCAAAAGACCTTCAATTTTTCTACGGGCGAAGCCGTGCGGGTGCCACTAGTTGATAATATTAAAATAGAAGTTCAGATGTTTTCGTTCTATTTTTCACATGCTGAAAGTTAATTCGAAGCCGGATAGTTTCCAACACACGCTACTTTTTAACTCTGAGCCAAAAACCTTACTTTAGGCATTTTCTGATGACTATAAATATAGAAAAAATTCTATAATGACTAAAGTAACATTTTAGGAATATTCTGCACTTCACATTTTTTATAAGGAAATACGCCATTGATAATGACTCTCTTCGGACGTTTTAAACAACATTGATAATGACTCTCTTCGGACGTTTTAAACAAAAATTTCATTGCGTTGCAATTCGTAACTCACCACGAGATCATCTGATCTCAAAACAAAATGATTTACTAGTTAAAATTCTGCGGTTAAACGTTAAGTTTGTTTTCTTTGATTTTTTTTAAATATTGACAACACTGAGGTCAAGTTATCGGATTGTCAGCAAAAAGTTGAAAATTGCCATTTTAAACGTACCTAAAAAACTAATCGACGTTGTTACCAGCAGAAACGTATTAACTAATAACACAGCTTTGGTATTTCGATTTAAGATGATCCAGAGATTAGTTATAGGGGGCACTGAAACTAAATTTTTTTTTTTTTTTCGTCTTGCGACGTCCTCTGCTCGCTTCATACACCAACTCCCAGGTAAAATTACGGTAACCGGGTCGCGTTGGCGTATGTTTTCAAAAACAGCCAAATTTGGCACCTAAGACTCAATGTAAACAAAGTACTACATTGTAAACAAAGGAAATCATCCAATGGGAATAGACTTAAAGAAAAGGGGTGGAGCTCTGAATGGCTCCAACTATCACCTTGGTAACTAGAACTGTTTATTAACTTTCTCCTTTCTTTGATTATAGCCGTAAGGAAGCAAAAAAAAAAAAGTAATAAAACATTTCCTTTTGTAATTGATGAAAATATGCAGAAATATATTATTAAGCCTATTCTTTTATAGAATTTTATTGCTTTTCTTATTTTAAAATTAAGTTTGCAGAAAAGAGAAGTGAGATGTAACGTTTTTCAACATGTTAACATAATGTGCGTGAGAATATAAAGCGCATAAAACGAAATGATTCATGACAAAAATGATGTTACACTTTTTATGTTTAATTTCCTAAAAAACATTAAAATGAAACATACATTTCTACCAAATTTAACAACATTTAAAGTTTGATAAAAAACGACATTAGTCTGTAATAGTTTGTTAAGTAAATAGAAAAAGCTCTTATGTAGATTTAATGTTCAATTAAAATTTAAAACGATCTACTAAATAAGTGAATCAAAAGATCCATTCAGAGAACATTATCATAACTAACATTTTAGTTCAAACTTACTGACTAAGTTATTGCAATAAGTAATGAATTAAATCAAAGATGGAACAGTAAAACACAAAGGAAATTACTCACTGCGAACAAATTCCAAAAACGTATCCAAAGTTATGAATAACTGATTTTTAAATCCAACTTAAAATAGTGACAAACATTCTGCGATGTAAATTTTTGTAAAATGTTTCGAAGATCTAAAAATTGAAGAAACGCAATATATGTTGCCAGTTTCTGGAAAAAAACTTTGAGAAAATTAAAAATCTTATTCTATGGAATTAAAAAAAAAAGATTTATTAAACAAATACATTGCAATTTTATGTAGTGAACTCTGCAATGGTTGATTGGCCAAACGAAGAGCGAATAAGATTTGGTGTAGGGTTACCAACATTGATCCGTCGCCAAGGTAAGGTAGCGGGTTGATAGAATGAAATATTTATCACCGCGACCCGGTTACCGTAATTCTACCAACTCCCAGCCTGCGGTAACTGAAAATTCATAATTTTAATACTTTCACCCCAAAATATCCTCGAGAGATCCTGTATATCATGTCTTTTAAACTGTGACGGATGAAGACACGTTGGAAATGCTTTCTCTAGATGTCTTGCATTGAACAAACTCCCCGCAACCGGTAACAGCAATAATAGGTTCAGAATAATGCGTGTAGCATTGTTAAATTTTGTCGGAAATTGTCTGGATTTTTATATAATTAGTTTTAGCCATCAAAATCAGCTCCAGTTTCCCATTGTACTTGCTTGTATTTACCACGCATAGGGGAGGAGACGTGATCTCATACTTGTAGTAACCGCATATGGGGGCGGGGCGACTCATGCCAGCATTCAAAGAGGGGGCAGATCCTGAAAGGCTGAGAATCCTTGGATTAATGAACATTTTAACGGAATATTCTTCAAACGTTTATTAAGAAATAAACATGGGTAAACTGTACTTAAAATACACCGCCAGCTCAGTTATTCCATCCGAGGACTGCAGTTTCGTGCTTTTTAGCACTCATCAGCCCGGAATAGGAATCACATGAGCTGGAGGCGAAAAATCTCTTAAAGGAGCCAAGAGAGCCAAACAAACTGGTAGCTAATGCAGAATTAGCAAACCAGATGAGCTAAATGAGCTCATCTCATGATCATGGGGCTGATGAGTGCTAAAAAGCATGAAACTGCAGTCCTCGGATGGAATAACTGAGCTGGCGGTGTATTTTAAGTATTTCTGCCTTAGCCCTGGCTTTAGGGCGGTAACTTACTATGAAATATGGGTAAACTGTGCTGTAAAAACAAATCAAAAACACACTTTTTCTACTGTATCGATTAGCTTGACCCACCTTTAAATCTATTTTACTTCCCTTACAGCACAACTACCGTGTATCAAAGCTGTAATGTGACTAAATTCCGCAAGTTATGTACATTAAATACTTTTTCAAAGAACTTGAAGTATACTTTTCTGATGAAATTCACGTAACTTTACAATTCATGTAGATTGACTTTGCAAGAAAATCTTCGACAGAAGTAAACGAATTGAAAATTTGGATTTCAGAGCAGACACTATAAAAAATCTTTCTTTCTAATTTTAGGAAGCAAGTATAGAGTTTAAATTCATAGGTTAGAGTAACTGTTCCGTCTCTTGTTTAAAACAAATCAGAATAACTCTAGAAGAGATAATTTAACATACTTGTTAGGTTGTTAAAAATGCTCAAAAACATAGCTTACGTTCAGGAAATTTAGCATCCCATTTGGTATTCAGGGCATCAAGACCTGTAGAAAAACAAATATGAGTATTTTTTCACGTCAAAGAAAAGGGGGTTGGGTTTGGTATTCATTTTTTCCCCAACCCCGAGTTAATTGTTCAAGGTTTCAAATATAGAGCAGTCTGACTAGTGAATAAACATTTAAGAATAATTTCATTTCAAGTAATAGATAATACAATTGGACAAACATTTGGTACATAATAATGAAAACGTGGATATGTGAAAAGCTTTAAGGTTTTGCTGAATTTTACACATTTGAGGCCAACATTAATGTAAGAAACTGTTTACAAAGCAAAATTAAGATTGCACTGTGTAACACGATATTTCTAACATAAATACTACAACGTCTATTGAGTTACTTATTTAATTGCACCCATAATTGCCAATTGGATAGGGATGTCTAACACGTCACGTTTCTAAGTTATAGCCTGTAACATTTTCATGCACGCTAAGATAAAATATATATTTAAGTAACAAGTATAAAACAGCCTATTACTATATACACTTAAAAATATTATCTGTCTAATCGAATATTTTATTTCAGTTTGAACTGAAGTCTCAGAAGTGGCAAGCCTTAATTTCAATTTACCTCTTATTCAGCAAGGAAGTGGTTCTTCCACCCTTTCATATAAAACTCGGTTTGACGAAACATGTTGTCAAACCTATGGATTAAAACGATTGTACTTTTCGACAAGTTAACTATTCAAGAATCATTTCTTCACTTTATACATCAATGAGGAAATTATAATATTTTTGAAATTTGATTTCAGTCAGACCAAACAGATTCGAGTTGAATCATATACACGCATTCTTAAACAAGGAATTAACTTGTGATTCTTACATGCACTATTTCCTTTAACTTAAGAAAGTATGGGAATGTCAAAAGCTGAAAATTCACCAGACTTGAAAGTTTGAATTTTCTTTCAGAAGCAAATTTTCAACAACGTGATGACGAAAATGTCCCGTAATGTTTTTATGCGCCGGTAGTTGAAACTATTAATACTTTTTTTTTTAAACTTTTATGTCATTTCGATTCTTAGGGGTACATTGACCTTTGCCAGGAATTGATGCAACTCATTGGGTAAAATTTAAAGATAATTGGAATTTTTAAGAGATTAAATCTAAAAGGAATTTTTATATACAGGGTGTCCGAGAAGTCCTTGACTCATTCAAAATATTCATACGAAAGCAAACAAATTGTGGCATGGAAATGCGGTTCGCACAAGAGTTCTTCTCCGGTTCACGATTATTTTGAGTTCATTTATTGCAAATTGTGCAGCATTGATAAACACTAAAGATCTGAAGACACGAATCATCCAAGCAGCACTGACTGTTCCGCAGTTCATGCTGTCTAGCCCTAGCGTCAATGACCGGGTACCTTTTTGCGACTTTTATCATAATTTTTACGTTTTGTAACAAGGTCTTTTTAAAATTGCTTTTAATCCTTGTTATTTACATGAATATGAACTAAAGAAAGTTGTAACCGTGTTTCCAAAAAAAATTTTGGGGGGAGTTTTTAGCCTTGAAAATTTTTATACCTAGATTCAATAACCAGGTACCCGGGTACCCATTGCACTGCACGTCAAAAAATACCCCTTCAAAATGCTTCTGACACCAATTTTTGATAATTATTATGTAAAATGAGCCTTTGAATCAAATTATGACCACCGTTCCCCTCCCCTCACTCCCCCTCCCCCCTTCAGCATCGCGCCCCCAAATTGTGTAACACTTTCGGCAATTACATAGTAATTATTTATATTTGACAGGGAAAACAGCGTTGTATTCACTATTAATATTCTTCTGAAGGGTTAGAGAAGAGTATAGTTCAAAAGCATGAAAATTTGTAGCAAGTTGAGACACTCAAGCGCGTACCCTCCCCCCCCCCCAAAAAAAAAAAAAATCCAAAAAATCTATTTTTTCCGATAAAGGTTCGTTTTACAATTTTTTCACTTATTTTCTGGTGTAAAACCGAAGAATTGGACTCGCTTCCCATGTCCGAAAATTTTTCGCGCTCTAAAAAGAAGTAAAATAAATAAAAATTAATAAACACTTGAAAACACTGCAATTACACACGAGTCACACTGCAGATCGTAGACGCAAAGAAAGTTTCCGTATAATTTACATTTATTCAAATTACATTTACAGATATAATTAAGATTTTAAATTAAATAAGTATACTCATAATTATATTTCACAGGGCATTACACCCGTTGGTTTTCACCATTCGATCAAATGCTTCGAAATTATCAAAATTTGATCAGACGTGTCAACACTACATTTTGTTTTGTTATAAAACGAAATAGTGACTTTTGGTTGCTCCAGAACTTTTGTTATGATGTGAAGTTGAAAGCAATATTACGGCCTTTTCTCTTTTTGTTGATGTACGAACATATTGTTACATCAGTGATACCGAATTAGGAACTTCGTTTCTCTCAATATGTAGACAATAATATTTCAGTTGGAATATATTATCTGTCTTTTTTTTTTTTTTTTTGAGTATACCTACGAATGTCAGACGGCATGACAGCAAGGGTTGAACAAATGATGGTGAGGATAAAATTACAGATAATATTTTTTGGTACAACAGGCCTATGTGTATATGGTATGAACTTCGCGGGCCTCATGTGGTCGGCGGGTCGTAAGTTGAACATCACTGGTATAAATAAAATACTACGAATTCACTATAAAATATCAGCGTAAAATCTAATACATCCAGTATTACGAAAAAACTGGAGAAACACATTTGTTTCTCACAGACAATTTAGCGTGAAACGTAAACATAAAACGCTGGAAAACAATAAACCATTTCGTTTTTTGGTAAAAACAGGATACACAAACTTCCCCAGATGAGGGTGGAAGAAAACGTTTCAATTATATAGAAGAGGTGTCAGAAAAAAAAAAACTGCTCTAAATCTTTGAAATTCAAAATGGGTACCCGGGTACCCGGTTATTGAAAGTAAGGGAAATTTTTGGTCATTGATGCTAGGGCTAGAGCTAAGGCCACTTTAGTGGAGGAGTCGACGCATCCGCCATTTTGGAGCAAACTTGATCCAGTGCTTCGCAGCGACAGCATTGCTGCTGATTTTTACATTTCTTTAGCATATGTTAAATTGAATCAAATGCATATGTTAAATCAAATGGGTGGTTGTTCGTCTGTTAATTGTGCAAACAGCTCCAAAAAAAGATTTTAGCTCTCTAGACTTCCAGCAGATGCAGAAAGAAAAAAGAAATGGATAATTAATAGCAGACGAAGCGACTAGCAGCCTGGAAATGGAGCTCTCTTGTGTGAGGTTAATATCGATTGATTTCTCATGATTTCACCGACATTACGATATAAATGCTCTGTAATCTTTGCGAACATGTTGCAGTGTTCTACAGAATGTCTTTCATTCTGTATTTTCATGTTGTGCAATAAGTACGATTGCTGCAACATGGCGGATGCGTCATCCTCTCCAGTTATAGGGATTCTAATTAGAACCATAGAGTTAAGATAGTTTGTGAAAACCCTTTCTCACGTCAGCAAGAAACTTAATTTTACCGCGTGACGAGCAAACACCGTGCAGGAGAGTTTCTTATTATCTTGAATTTGGATGATAGGAAAAATCGGTCAAGAGAGGATCAAAAATATTCCATCAGAAAGTATATGCAGTGGCTCCCAAAAGTGTTCGTATGCTTACGATTTTCTATGAAATACGCCGGTATCCATTAGTTATAATTAAATACCCATTGCAAAACATTAATTTGAACATCTATGATCTATTTTCTACAAAACTACATGAAAATTTTTAATAACGTAATAAAACTATTTTTAAGAAATGAATAATCAAAATCTCACAAAAGTCTTCGTACACTTCGAAAAAATATCAAATTAGTAAATAATCTAACTTTTTACTAAGTTATTATTTAGTAGATCATGCAGGATCAATAACAGCCTTTAACTGTCTGGGAATAGATTTAATTTTTTTTTTTTGTGCAATTTCTGAGTAAGTGTCTACTGCACTTCCAAGTCTTCCTGTTTCTAGTTCGCTTTTCGTTTCAATGCTGCATTTATGTAATCGAGCCATCAGATTTCCCCAAGTATGTTACATTAAGTTTAAATCTAGCGATTGAGGAAATATTTCTAAGCTTAAGGGCATTTTTGAGGCACCAGAAGCAAACGTTGAATACTTTGGGCTTCTTATCGTTATCTTGATTTTAAAAAAAAAGTATTAAAAAAACAAATTTTGAGCTAATAGTTTAAAATTGGTTTTGAAAATATTTAAATGAACCACATGATTCATTATTTCATCAAAAATTTCCAAACTACCAAGTCCCAATGGTCCCAAACCCTCACAAAAGAACACCTTCACTGTCTTTATTAACTGATCCAACTAAGTTCTTAAGAGTAAATTCCTCATTTTTTACTTGCTTACAATTGTACAACAATTATACCAAAAATGTTAAATTAATTTTTATCTGTAAGTAAGACGTTATTCCAAAACGTTTTGAACTTATTTATCATTGATTTTGCTACGGAGAGCGTAAGCTTTCTGTTTTTCGCATGAACAAGAAAATTTCTGCGGGAAGAGTTCCCATCTAATGCAGCTAATTAGAGAACTTCACAAACAATTTTAGGTAAAACCTAAACATAAAATATTTCTTTAAACTCTACAGAAACTATCACATCCTCAAATGTGTATTTTTTCCAATTTTTTTTAACTGTAAATCTCCGATCAACTTTTGCAGTTGACGTTTTCTTACTTTGTTTTCGGTCCGATTCTTCTCTTTAAAGTATTTTATCAAGCACTTTACTGTAGAATGCTATAAATTAACTAATTTAGCGACATTTCAAACCAATTTATCGCCACTGTGAAGAAAAAAAATCAAATTTCGAATTGTGTTTGTTGGTTTTTACGAATACCAGCCATTTTAAAATAGGCAGAATATTATTGAATAAATAAAAAAACTAAAACAAAATGACTTTACAGTGTAAACACGATGCAAATAAAAAAAAACGACACGTCATAATTTTAATCAAGAATCTTATTGAAAATATTGTAGTGTACGATGACTTTTGTGGCGTATTATTTCTGTCTCTTCGCTTTGACAAACTTTAAAAACATAATCAGGGATTATTTTGACAAAACTTCTGGGTTTTACTTAGAATGGCATAGGAATATGAAGAAAAAAAAAAGAACGTCATATTCGAGTTCATTTTATCGTTATTTTGGCTTTACTACAAAATTTCAAGGTGTACGAACACTTTTGGGAGCCACTGTACTTTAATAATATCCAAATTTGTTGGTTTTATTGCTAAACATAGCTTAGAAAGCCATTCTTTGCTTTTCTGGCATAAATCATTTATTAATACCAAAAATAACAATTTTAACTGAGTATTTGTGTTATCTTTGATCTCACAAAATGCTTTGCACTATTGGTCAAGACATGAATTGTTATAACATATGTCCTCAGTAAGTGCTTCTCTATGAAACTAATTCAAGAAAAAAAAAATATACACTTAAAAATTCAGGAAGATTTTCTGGTAATTGTTACTGTAAAATTGCATCGCCGACGCATCGCTGATTTTTACGGTAATTTATACCGGAGAAATAAGCGATCTCAGCGCCAACTGGTTGCTGTGGCCTACCGAGGAAACCGTAAAATTTTACAGTAACATTTGATTTTTACGGTAATAGTTACTGGCAACATGGATGCCAGTAACAATTACCGTAAATTTTCCGGAAAATTTTTAGCAGTGTATTCTTAAAAGAAATTCCTTTCTCGTAAGAAATTTATTAAATAAAACTAGAAAATCGCCCGTCAAAGTATGACGGGTGAAAATTGCTTCTACGTTTGAACGGAGCAATTGCCTGTTTGGTGAAATTTTGATGGTTGAAATTTCTGTACCTCAGAGCCAGAACGACGCAAGTCCAAAAATTACGATTTACTATGTATTAGTGCATTGTATGCAGAAGCTTACTCCGCATCGAGCCGAGTGAACGTATTTTTTTTTTTTTTTTTTTTTTTTCAGTTTCTTGATCGGGTTAAAAGAGCTCGCGTCTCAACCTCTGCATTGAGTCAGAAAAAAGTATCTCCTCTACAGTAAAATTATCAGTGTGACTTACGTACTGCTGGCTCAGACAAAAATTTTAAGCCTAACTCCAATGGATTAACCCTAAACTCCGGTAGAAAACGTTCATTGTTAACTTTTTCGTTTCTTTATCCTCCTGAAATAAGTGTTACCAATAAAACAGTTAAGTTACCGAATCCAGTTCAGCCTTGTCAAAATAAAGCTTTTCCCTGCGTGTCAAAATTTCCAAAAAATAACAAAATATCATGCCCTGGCGCGAGTTGCATTGATGACGTCAGGAGTGTTTCTCGATCACTGACTATTATTATATATACGAGGATAAACCAATCATGTAAATTCATTTTACTTCGATCAAAACAGCGGAAGCGGCAACTTGTGTTACGTTTGATTTTTCTTACTATAACTGAAATGTGCCGACAGTAGAGAAATTTGAATTTTATGACCTTAAAATATTCGTTAACCTTAAGTATTTTCCAAACCGCATATTCATCCGACAAAGGGGTTGTTTCCTTCAGTCAAAAGTAGGGGAATGTGGGGCAAAGTGAAATGGTTGAGATGAATGACCTCTTTCAAAATTAACAAATCGGAAATTGGTTTTGAAAATTGCAGCGCATAAAAAAAGAACATTCTATTTTATAATAAAACTTGAGTTGAGACAGAATTTTTTTTTTTTTTTTGTAAATTTGAGTTAAAGGTGGAAATTTTAATTTTTTTTTTTTTTTTTTGTGGGCAAAGTGAAAAATACAACTTTTCTAATAAAATATTTTCTATTCAATTATAAAACATTTTTGATCTAAAGAATTAATAAATAAAAGGTTGAATAAATAAATTAATATATGTATAAAATAATTGAGCGATTAAAAGAATGAATGAGAAAGTAAATGAATCAATAAAAAGTGAATTACTAAATGAAGGAATGTAAATGAATTAATAAGTGAAAATGTAAGTGCGTTATATTAAATGACTAGCTGATCCGGCAGACCTTGTTCTGCCACATAAATTTCTAGGATTTAAAAACTGTTGGATAATTTACAGTTTCGTCAGCATCTCAAACTGTATAGATCGATTTGTATGATACCAAGTCGCCAGGTGGTATCTCGAAGTTTATAAATCGTCAACCTCCACATTTTTTTCTGCAAAATTCGACTTTCTGCCAGTCACACAAGTATTGTTTGCGTACGTCACGGTCAGCGAGAACATTTTCTCGAATCAACGATGGTGCTGAAAATAGCGAGCAATTTTATGCATTCAAAAATTTCAGATAGCAAAATTTCATTCGTCGATATCTGACAATGGGTCCGAGAATTTGTCAGCAAATGGATCTTTTAGCATTTGGATGTACATTTTTAGATGAATATTTTCAACATTACGATACTGTGGCGAGGATTTCAAGCGAACTTTAATCTCAGCAACTTTTGAATGTAAAATGACGGTAATATTTGTCAAATCACTTGAGAGTAACAGAGTGCTTCGTTATTTTTTGATGCACACTACGTCTAGGTTATTTTGAACATTCAGTGGCAGCTTAAGAGTTTTTTTCTTTTTTTAAGCTAAACAAAGTGAATTGGCGCCTGATAGTTGACACCTTCAGTTTTCCTGAAACTTTCAGGACATTTACTAGTATGGTGATAAGACAAAGTGAAGCTTCTTTCCTCTCTAATTTGACTTGTTGGCCCTCGATTGGGAATCAAAATTTAGGGTTATGAGAAAAGAGCTAAACATGATTACTTTGCTTCAAAAGCAGTGATTGCATCGAGCCAATTCTTTTAAATAAGAATACTATTTAATACTAGGTACATTTATTTGGCTCACTCATGGCTTCGAGGACAAAGGTCAATTGAAACTGCTACTTTTTTTGCCTTGTTTGGGCCCGGATATCTGCTAAAGCCGTAAGTAACCCTCGGAAATTAATATATGATTATCTACTCACCACAGTATAGTACTAAGGAACACATAAAATAGCTTTCGTTTATCTTGACTTTTGTAGTTGAACGGTCTCAAAGTCGATGCTTTTTTAAAAATGCCAAAGTTTAAAGGTCAGTAACTTTGATCGCGACGTGTCAACAACTTTGGGACACAACTGTAGTTATGGTCCGAGTGGTGTAGTTTAAGGTTCAGGTTAGAAACTCAAGGCAACTAATCAACTTTTAATTACGTGGTCTCAAAATTGATAATTTAAACAAAAAGCAAAGTTTTAGGTCAATTACTCTATAACTTTGAACAAGAGATGCAATTATGCTATACGTGATATAGTTTTTGACTCATGTTAGAAAACCATGAGACCTTAATTATCTTACTTAAACGGTCTCAAAAATAATGATTTCAGTATAAAAGAGCGTTTTCCCACGAGTTTATATGCGTGCTACTCAAAATCTTGAGCTCAAACTCACATAAATAATGGAACGAATCAACAGCCAAAGGTACATTAAGCTCCCAAAATTTCATGTTTCCAGCGTTATAAAATTTCTGTAACCTTGACCACAACCTCGCAATTCTTCTTACAAAGCTGATCCACCATTTTGGAGTACTATATTTTGGAGATCCTAGATACTCAGGATTTGGATCTCGGAAGCTGAAAATTTGCATAAGGTTAGTTTTAAAGACATCTCGACACCTCTTTAAAATTTCATCGAGGATGATCGAACAGGCACAGCCTAAGAAATTTAGGTCTGTTGACGTGGAATCATCCTGTAATTGTGACAAGTTACATGCATCTTTTGTTTTTTGACCTTATAATGATCGTAAATTAATGCTATATTTTAGGAAGAGGACTGCCATTGGTAGGAGATTGAGTTCATAATTACAGAAGAATTTGCATATACACTATACTTAGCAATCAACTTTTATAAATAAACAAATTTATTAAATAAGGCTCAAAACTAAAAATGTAAACATAAAGTCAAAAAAATAAATAAATAAAATAAAGCAGGGCTTGTGGGAAAATAATAAAAGATGCAGGTGAAATAAATGCATAATGATTATATCAGTGATTCCATGTCAGTTGCCCCGATTTTTCAAACTGTTCCCGCTCGATGATCCCCCGAATGGGATGAAATTTTATAGAGGCGTAGAGATGTCTTTGAAACGAACCTTATGCTAATTTTTAGCTTCCGAGAACTGAATCCTGAGGATCTAGGATCTCGAAAATATAGTGCTCCAAAATGGCAGATCAGATTTTGAGAAGAATTGCCATGTTCTGGTCAAGGTTACAGAAAATTTTATTACACTGGAAGCATGAAATTTTGGGAACTTAAAGTATATTAGGCCGTTGATTCGTTCTAGCATTTATGCGAGTTTGAGCTCATAAGGTTTTGAGTAGCACGTATATAAACTCGTGAAAAAACGCTTTTACTAAAATCTTCATTTTTAAGACCGTTTAGAGCCATTATTTTGAATTCCAGACAACGTGTGGCAGTGACCATTTTTGATTTTTCTAATTTTTTTATACGTCAAAGTAGGTCATGAGAAGTGAACATTCTGAAGTTTTTAGCATTCCAAAACATTTTTTTCGCTCGTTAAAAATTTCCAAAGTTTGAAGTTTTGCAGCGCTTTTTTAGAAAAATTTTAAAAGTCGCATTTCAATGCTCTTTACAGAAACACCACCCCACGGTTATGTTTATATTTATTGGTTGTACTGTATCTAGTGATGATGACTTCATAGTTATTTTGGTTGGGGGTTGTTGCTTTTTTCAGATAAGGGGTTGCAAAGTACGGATTTTATCCGTTTTCGCGCAAGTTTAACCTGCGTTATTTCAACCCAAAAGATATCCCCCGAAAAAAAATTTAACTTATACTGAAAGTTTATACTATGAAAAGAGTAAATAGCACAAAATTTGCTTGAGGTTTAATTTTTTTTTTAGGAGAAAAATGCCCTGATATTTTTCAAATTTTCAAAAATTGTGCTTTTTTGATCACAACTCAAAACAGCATCACCAGGAAAAAGCTTTCTTTTATATATTATGGTATGGTATGCGTTTTTTCGTGCGTAAAACGTGTCTAGTATGCAGATTAGATCTGTTAAAACTTAAAGTATTTGGTAGGAATGTATATATGTGTAAATAGAGAAAGAAAAAAGACTAGCAATGCTTTATTTTTCTGATTCTTACAAATTGATGGTATTTTAATGTCAGGTAAATCAGAAAACGATAAATCGATATCATATGTGTATATATATTATATATATATATATATATATATATATATAGATTTATCGTATCAATCCCAAAATAATTCTTTTTTATTTATGTCCATAGCAGTGGAAGAAATTTCATGAATAATATTTGCTTCACTTTCCTCTAAATGTCTATTTTCTATGTCATCTTCAAATACCAGTTCAGAGTTCTGTTTCTTATGGTCTTGGTCAGGCGCGTCTACCAGTCAACAAGGAGAAAACAAAGAAAACATTTTGTCAATCTCATGTGAGGGGTAGGCTCTCCCAACTCGTAAAAATACAGGATTTTCAATGAAACAAAGAGCGTTTCTTTAAGAACAGTTCCTTTATGTTGAGAAAACCGGGAGAAATCAGACGCCCGACCCGACCAAGTAGAACATGCAATGAGAGCAGAGATGATTGAAGACATAAAAATATTCCAACCGAACAATATCTGACAAAAAGTCGAATTCAAGCTGCTTTTAGCCGGTATACAAAGCAAAAAAAAAGCAAATAATATTCATTTATCAAGAACCGAAAGTCTTTTAGAGGTATTTGAAGATAACATGAAAAATAGACATTTAGAGGAAAGTGAAGCAGATATTGTTCATGAAATTTTTTCCATTGCTATGTGTATACATCTATACACATACATACATACATCTATACACATACATACATCTATACACATACATACACATACATACATCTATACTCCATACATACATCTATGCACATACATACATCTATACACATACCTACATACACCCCCCACACACACATACATACATGTATATATATATGTACACATGATATCGATTTATCGTTTTCTGATTTACCTGCAATTAAAATACCATCAATTTGTAAAAATCAGAAAAATAAAGTAGTGCTAGTCTTTTTCTCTTTCTCTATACATACATATATACGTTCTTACTACATCCTTTAAGCTTTAGCAAATCTAATCTACATACTGGACACACGTTTTACGCACGAGAAAACGCATAAAATGAGCAAAAAAAAATATTTTCTAGAAAACAAGAAAAGATCCCATGCTGTTTTCTTTTTCATGATGTTTTACACATAGCCAGGTACCGTAATATACAAAAGGGTTTTTTTTCCTAGTGATGCTGTTTCGAGTTAATTGCAATCAAAAAAGCACAATTTTTGAAAATTTGAAAAATATCAGGGCATTTTTCTTCTAAAAAAAATTAAACCTCAAATTTTGTGCTATTTACTCTCTTCATAGTATAAACTTTCAGTATATGTCACATTTTTTTCGGGGGGGTGGTTTTTTGGGGGGAAATAACACAGGTTAAACTTATCTGAAGAAAGCAACAATCCCCAACCGAAATAACAATGAAGTCATCATCACTAGATACAGTACAAACAATAAATATAAACATAACCGTGAGGAGGTGTTTTTGTAAAGAGCTAAAGCGCATTGAAATGCGACTTATAGAATTTTTCTAAAAAAGCGCTGCAAAACCTCAAACTTAGGAAATTTTTAACGAGCGAAAAAAAATTTTTGGAAGGCTAAAAATTTCAGAATGTTCACTTCCTATAACCTACTTTGACATATAAAAAAATTAGGAAAATCAAAAATGGTCACTGCCAAAATTTCCGTTTTTTGTCTAAATTTCAAAACAATGGCTCTTAATTACGTAAGATCTGAAGGTTTTCCGACATGAGTTTAGAACTACACTACGAAGAATATAATTACAGCTCTTGCTCAAAGTTAATGACTCAGGCGTTTTAGAGTAGTTCACCTAAAACTGATTCTTTTTGTTTCAAATTATCAACTTTGAGACCGTGTAATTAAAAAAAGTTGATTAGTTCCAACAGGTTTCTAACCTGGACCTTAAACTACACCACTCGGACTATAACTACAGGTGTCCCAAAGTTGTTGACACGTCGCGAATAAAGTTATTGACCTCTAAACTTGGGCACTAAAAAAATTGACTTTGAGAACGTTTAACTACTAAAGTCATGAGAAACGAAAGCTATTTTATGTTTTTCTTAGTACTATACTGTGGTGAGAAATAATTCGAATATTTATTTCGGAGGGTTACACACGGCTTTAGCATGCATCCGGGTCTATAGGCAAAAAAAAGCAACAGTTTCAATTGACCTTTGCCCTCAAAGCCATAAATGAGGCACCAAAGTATTTATGCTAGCATGTACCTAGTATCATGTAGTATCCACATTTAAAAGAATTGGCTTGGTTCACTCATTGCTTTTTGAAGCAAAGCAATCAGATATTTAGCTTTTTTTTCCCTCACGAACTTAAACTTTGACCCCTGCTCAGGGACAAACAAATCAGTTTTTTAGAAAAAGGAACTTCACTTTTTCTTATCATAGTACCACTAACACATCCTGAAATTTTTACGAAATTTAACGACATCATCAAAAGTGTCTAGCTTTAAAAAAAATGACTTAAATGCTGAATGAGCTGTTCTGCATCCATCCAGTAAAGTTACTGCAATGCCAAATGATGCAAATATAATGCGATATCATCATTAGACCATATTTCGGCAAGAATTGGCAAAATGAGAAATGTTTTACTTGTTCCCCCTCCCCCTAAAAGAATGCACCTTGACCAACCAAAACTGCCAAAAGTATAATCGGATCGAAATGTCACTATTCAGATTTTTTTTTTTTTTTTTTTGACAATTTGTTTCAAAATTGGGAACAAAATAAAAAAATTTTGAAAAAAAAAATAGAACCGACTTCAAAATTGCTCTAAAAAGTGAAAAATAATTTTATTCTTTAAACACCATCGATTTTGCTTTTAAACATAATTTTTGAAGTTGGCGCAAAAACAAAACGTAAAATCCAGTGTAACCATGCTTAGTTCATATTTTTTTCAGAAAAGCATCCAAAGTTACGAACGAAACATTTATATCGTTATTTCAAATATGTTGTCATCAATGCATAATTTATGTGATAGTGAAGAAACTGGGCCTAGTTAAATTTATAGTTGTAGTTGAGTTATGACTGTGAATGATTTTATCTATCGTTTTTGCGCCAACTTCAAAAATTATGTTTAAAAGCATTATCGATGGTGTTTAAAGAATAAAATTATTTTTCACTTTTTAGAGCAATTTTGAAGTCGGTTCTATTTTTTTTCAAAATTTTTTTATTTCATTCTTTTTAGTGTAAATGTAGATATTTCAGTAAAAGTAAGAAGTTACCTAGTAAGAAGTTCGGCTCTATATCACTGTATTGCTTTAGAAAAGCCTTTATGAAAATTATCATTACAATTACTATTAATGTTATATGGCACCAAACTTTTATAACAATGAGTTTCATATTGTCGCGTAGATGAAGATAGCGAAGACAATGTGAAAGCCAAATGAAGCGAATACTCGTTAGTCTCAACTCGAGATCTTTATTCAGAACCACGAATGAACGTTACATCTCCTTATATACAACTTGAGAAAGTGTTGGAACTTTCCAGACTTTGAAATATACAGAAATTAATAGAACATTCGAGAAACAGTAGAAACGAAATTTTAGTAAAATTCACTTTGTCCTAGTTGGGATTTGAACCCGGGTCGCTCGTGCGGGAGGCGAGAATTCTACCACTGAGCCACCGTTATCCACGGATGAAAAGTGCGAACTTCGCTACAATATCATTTTAATCATTTAATAGGGAAGTTGCATAAAATGTACTGTTTTTTGCCCATAACTTTTTTTCCAAAGAACAAATATGGTCAAACAAAGTAATGGGACCTAAGTTGAGCCATCCCCTATCCATTAAAAAAAGAATCATCAAAATCGGTTCACTAGGTGAGACGCTATGAGTGGACAAACAAAAAAAAACATACATACGGTATGAACTGATAACCGCCTCCTTTTTGAAGTCTGTTAAAAATACTTATAATCCCAAAGTTTCACCCTTCCATTCTTTAATCGCGAATTTAACAATTATCAAAATACCCCTGCAAAAGAATCAAAGAAAAAAATTGAAAGTCATTGCAAAAGTCTTGCTTAAATTATTCAAACATTTAATCTGTTAACAAATAGCAGATGGCAACAAATAAAAATTTAAATGCTTGAGAGTTTTTCGATGTTTTGCCAACGCGTCGCGTCATTGAGACTTGGTAACTAAAAAAAAATCTTGATAAAGACGCAGTAATTACCTGTCAGTATGATATATACATTTAGACCTATTCTCAGACCCGCCAAATACACGTAAAAAATTTCATAAAAAACGATTGAGCTGTTTCGGAGGGGTTGAAACACCGTGACATGCATGACAGTAAAGAATCAAAGAGCGAAACTGAAAACCATTGCAAAAGCCTTGCTAAAATTAGTTTCACACATTTTATTTTTTTACAAATAGAAAATTGCAATAAATAAAATTTAAACTCAACGAGTTACCGAAGCGCCATGTAGTGGGGCCATATTCCGATATTTTGCCGGAGCGTCGCGAAAAAAACTATAAAGGGACTTCCTAATTACCTAGCAATGTGAAATATACTTTATGTCCTACTAGTGGTACCCGCACGGCTTTGCCCGTAATAGAAAAATTAAAAAGGTCTTTTGGTTCGCCTCTATATTTACAAATATGTGGTGAATTTTCTCGCCAATTGGCTTGTATCCATGTTAGGGTTCCACGTTATGATAATTTCGTAATTTACTGGTCCATTTTATGATATTTTTGTTCTTAAAATTGGAATAGAAAAAGAACCGCATCGAATTTTCGAAAAATCGCTTCGAGGTGCAGACCCTCATAAACTGCAAACGCGGTAGGCACGAGGGGCTTCGGGGTGCAATGCAATGCTGCAAACTAACTGTGCCAAACGGTCGAACGGTCTAGGCGCTATGCGCGTCACAGAGATCCAGACATCCTCCGGACAGAGACTGTCAGCTTTATCAATAGTAAAGATTTTCATACCTAAAAAATACACAAAATATTTCATAAAAATCGGTCGAGCCGTTTCAGGAGTTCAATAACTAACACCGTGACAGGAGATTTTTATATTAGATTGAGTGAGTGAGTAAATGAAACTACAGTAAACTCCCGATTATCGGCGGTCGGGTTATCCGCGGCTCGGATTATCCGCGGGTCTTTTCATTATTTTTTTTAACAGTCATTAAATGCTTTTAAAACTTTTGATCGTGTTATTGTTCGTTTTTAGCTTTTACATATATTTTTTACTTTCAATGTTAGCAAATGGAATGTAGCAATGTTTTTAACAAAAATTTAAATGTATGTGTGAGTGTTATTCATATTTTTTAGCTATTGTATTCAGTAGTATCGTTTTTTAATTATTCGGATTATCCGCGGCTTTCGCTTATCCGCGGTTACCGTGCCACCCTATTCCGCGGATAATCGGGAGTTTACTGTATTTCACTTTACCCCGTATGTACTTGACTAATTGTAAAATTTATTTAAAATACAAATAAGCTTAATGTTAATTAAATTAATACTGCATTGAATATTAGGTGATATCAATTAATATTTAAAATGTTTGCAATAAATCATTTGAACATCATTTTTTCAAACATTGCCTGTCTCACCAAATCCTTGAGTCTTCGGCGATATTTTTTTCCTGACTGGAATAAACTACATATGGTACTATATAGTTAAAATAATACCGGAGAGGTGGATCTAAAAGCAGAGAAAAGTTCAACATTTCACTTTGCCACGCGTTCTCCTATTTTTAGTCACTGAAATTGATAGAATAAGCAAAAAAATAACATGAAGCCAAAAAAAACTTACTTTCCCTAACACTTATTTTTTATTTAATTTTTTAAAATGTCCGATTTTGGAAATCAGGCGTGGTCTTTATGACTTCACAAGTGATGTACTTTGGCGCGCTAAATGTTTGCACTTTTGTTAACGCCGCGGCCAATTTATGATAATTTGCAACGCGTGCTAACGGCATCAGTAAAAGGCATTTCATCACTTGTTATGTCATGCGCAGAAACGTAAAAAAAAAATTAATGTGCACTTCGATAAAAAATAATTGTTAAATACTTAAGTTTGTCAAATTATTTTTAAAAAATGGTTAGATTTTTTTCAAGCATGCTCTTTTAGAAAAAAAAATACTTTTAAAATTTCGGAAACAAACCCATTCATTGCTTTCCTATGATTTTTCAAAAATGTGTCAAGGTTTTTTCGGCCACCTTGAGTGATTCAGGATTTTGTATTAAAATGTAAATTGATTACTTAAATGAGGGAATGAAATTTTAGTACTTCACACTTGGAGGCAATTTTCTCGGTAACAAACGCAACAATTTTGCGCTAAACACCCTCCAATTACACATCCTCATCACTGTTTTCCGTAAAATAAGAGATCGAAAAAAATTTTAATAAAAAAATTCAAAACCCTTGCTTTATAAATTAAATAATTTATAAATGAGCCGGGTAATAAATACTGAAAATCTTGCCGCCCACTGCCGGGTTCGACTCCGAGATCCTGGGGTTGCTGGCCGAGCGCTTTACCGACTGAGCTATCCAGGCAACAAAAAAGTTATTATTATTGATATAATTTATTGCAGCTCCCCTTTTATTAGTCACAGCGTGATGTTATTAAAGCCTGTAGCCTTCCTCAATAATTGATCTATTCAACACATTTTTTTTTTTTTTTCAATTCGAACCAGTAGGGTTCCTGAGCTTAGCGCTTTCAAATAAACAAACTTCTGTTTATATTATTAGGATATACGTCCATTACTTGGTTAAAAATATTGTAACAGATTCGGTGCGACTTCCACTTTCTTGAAATGAAGACACAGTTCTTGATAAAAACACAGGAAATTTATTTACACTACGTACAGGAAAGATCTTCAACAACTGCTAAATTATTCATCAGCAATTAAGCAATTATCACACAACACCGTAAACTCAACGTTTACACACGTATTTACTTCCAAATACGAAAACAACACAGCGAAATGCCTCGCAATAAACAGAGCAAAATTGCTCTCAGTTCGAAATATCAATCGAAACTAAACTGTTTATCCATCGCTAACGGCTTATATACACCGAAAAGAAATCTCTCAAATATTCCAGAAAATGCTACAACGTTCTACAACTACACTTCCATTGATAAAATCAGTGAATGAAATAAGAAAAAAAAGAATAGGGGGGTTGTATACTTTAGCCGAATGAAAAGGGGTTGTATATTCATTACGGGAAACTATTTACAGGTTACGTTACTACAATAATTACTTTTTACAGGATTTGTAACAATATGTTTTCTACATATTGCACTCGAAAATCGTTAAAACTTGATCCCATTATATAAAACTGGAGTCCATATTCGTCGCAAAGATCATGTTGGAAACCAAGGATCGAGCTTATTCGGGGTCTTTGTAAAGTGTTTTGTGAAACAATAGAATCGTTGATTAAAATAGAATTGCCCCTAGATAAAATATGTTTTTTAATTTATATATTTTATTTGTTTCCATTATCTCGTTTAACTTATCTGAAAAGTATTTAACTCCCAAAATATGTATTAATCATAAAACATTTGTAAATTGCGAGGACATAAAGAGATCTTTCTGTAAGAAAGACCTTAATACAGAGATGTCAAGATAAATAAAGGTACTCGAAGATTGATAAAGATATTGTTACAAATCCTGTAAATAGTAATTATTGTAGTAACGTAACCTGTAAATAGTTTCCCCGTAATGAATATACAACCCCTTTTTCATTCGGCTAAAGTATACGACCCCTATTTTCTTTCTTTTCATTGATAACGGTCTACTACTTTACAGAAGCGTGTGGAATATTTGAGAAATTTCTTTTCGGTGTATTTAAGCCGTTAGCGATGGATAAACAGTTAGTTTCGATTGATATTTCGAACTGAAAAGATTTTTGCTCTGTTTATAGCGAGGCATTTCGCTGTGTTGTTTTCGTATTTGGAAGTAAATACGTGTGTAAACGTTGAGTTTACGGTGTTGTGTGATAATTGCTTAATTGCTGATGAATAATTTAGCAGTTGTTGAAGATCTTTCCTGTACATAGTGTAAATAAATTTCCTGTGTTTTTATCAAGAACTGTGTCTTCATTTCAAGAAAGTGGAAGTCGCACCGAATCCGTTACAATATTTATATTACGGAAAGTATCTTCTTGAATTTGATATTTATATCGATAGCAAGATCAATAGATAAATATACCATAAAAAATTACAAAAGTAGGAAGATAAATTTAGAGATATAAATTGACGGTCATAGATATACAGAGAAAGATATAATTATATCCGTCGAAGTATTATTTGTGTGAAATGCGAAGTGAATGGCACAAAAAATTGAATGGCGCATCTAGCCGCTAATGTAAAATGTTTGAAAAGTACAGGAAGGAAATTCCAGTTAGTCAAAAAGAAGCTAACTGAGAAAAACATACATGAATGTTTTACAGAATCCCCCCCCCCATCAGTGCCGCCTATTTTGAAACATAATTAACATGACTTACGGGATTTTGTACAAATGATAGAACAGCCGAAATGTATAATGCATTAATCATAAGTATAAGTAATATACATAATTGGAAAATAATTGCTTTCAGCTACCGTACCTTTTCTGTATTCCTTGAATGATTTGTCCAACAAAGTGTATTTTCTTTTAATTTTAGTAATTTCACTTTTCAATATTGAATTTTCACATTCAACAAGTTCTAAACGAGCTTCTAGAGCTTCATGATCTTCTTTACGAACAAATTTCTCTTCTTGTTTCTTCATCAACTCATATATCATTCTTCTTGTTTCGTTGCGATCTGAAAAATTAGAAAGACTTTGCTCATTAAAATAGACTCGGTAAATACGCTGAAAACATTAAAAGTAAACTTAAAATAACTTGAGATATTTTTTTTAAAGACGTCACGTGCATGAAATGTTTGAAGGACACTAAAACTAAGGGGCTCATTCAGCTCGGTTATGTACGGTTCGATCAAATTCTATCTTCCAGTATCGTAGCAAGATTTTTTTTTTCTGAGTTGGGCAAAGGAAATTTCTATCTGCACTACTGGTAGATACAACTGATCGTGTTCGATTCGATCGAGCTCTGTCAGTTGAATGAGCCCCTAAGGGGCAGTTCACACTACGACTGTCCGTTCCGTCCATCCCTTTTTTCCACCCGAAAAAGGTTTTCTTAGCTAGTTGCCATGACAGCAAGCCACCTTGGACGGGACCGGTTTCGAACCTTGATATCCGACAGCCGTCTTACTTTTATGCATTTTATTGGTTTCCACCAAGGCACCAAGCAGAGCGCTCTTCTCTCCGGTGGGGGAATTCAGCCACGTGATTGATGTACGGCGACCGTATGTGAATGCTACTGTTTTCGTTGGCAGTCCGTCATGTCAAAAAACGGGACGGGCGGCTGATAAGTGAACACCCCTTAAATCAACTATTGCAGTCTAGTTAACGCAAACTGCTTCCAGAAGTTAAAGGAATAAAAGTAAACTCGCTAATGCTGTTTCAGTCAACGGCAAACAAACTCTTTCAAAGGTCTATGGCGTGGACTATGAAGGGGATTATTACGGGAATATTTTACTGACTCATTTTATCTTTGGGTCAGTGCTCTTCTTGGATAAAATATTGTAACGGATTCGGTGCGACTTCCACTTTCTTGAAATGAAGACACAGTTCTTGATAAAAACACAGGAGCTTTATTTACACTATGTACAGGAGAAATCGTTAACTGCTAAATTAATCATCAGCAATTAAGCAAATATCACTCAACACCGTAAACTCAACGGTTACACTCGTATTTACTTCCAAATACGAAAACAACACAACGAAATGCCTCGCTATAAACAGAGCTAATACACACTCTCCGTACAAATTCTCAATCGAAACTCCCCTCTTTATCACGCAGGACGCTTTTATAAACATCGAAGAATTTTCCACAACATTCTTACCTCTTCTCGAAATGCGTAGACCGTTATCAAATTTTATCAATGAAAAGAAAATAGGGGATCGTATACTTTAGCCGAATGAAAAGGGGTTGTATATTCATTACGGGAAACTATTTACAGGTTACGTTACTACAATAATTACTATTTACAGAATTTGTAACAATATTCTTTCTACTGAGTCAGTCATTTTGTTGCCTTTTGGGTTATCATTGGGGTCTCAGAGTTGAATACTCTCTCATTGAATCTATCGCGCTTTTATGCCGGTTACCTTGACTAGCGGTCAGAGAAGTCTGACTGCGACAGGAAGGTCCGGGTTTGAATCCCGGTTCGGCATAGACGTATTTTCTCTCTCGTCCTTGCTTTTTGTAAATGTGTTGTGCTGTGAATGGTTGCCTACCCTATAAACGGGGTCCTTATGGTATGTGTATACTGTAGAAGTCGGACTTCACACCAAATTACAGTACAGTTAGAAAAGTGAAGCAGCGCACCCCAAATTGCCAGCGTAGCTGGTACACGACAAAAACATCACATTTTCATAAGTACTATTCACCTCTGGCAGGTTGAGCTCTGCTGCCCGACCGATTAAACGATTCCATTAGTTGAAATAGAGGTGAGGAAAAATGGCTTAAGGGGATGCAATATCGAAAAAATGTGAAATTTTCTTTAAATTGTAGATTTTTAAATTTTAGTCTTAAAATGATCCTTCAACTGTTTTCTTTGTACGTTCTAAATCTTATTCTGAAATATTGAAAGGGAAAAAAGTTATAACCGATTTCATAACAACATGTCTGCTGTGATCCCTTTAAATTTCCTTTGGTAGTTCACATCCATTGAAAACTTTAAACGCGTTTTTCTCAGTTTCTAATTTTTACATGTTTTGGTGTATTTAAAGTGCAAAGGCTTTTTTTTGCATTTAAGATAGCAATTTGAAAAATTTTGAACATGTTTATAGGTATTTGCCTCACGTAATTGAGTATTTTTGAAACTCAAAGTGAAACGCTTTTTTTTAAAATCAAACTTTAAAATAAGAGATTTTTACCAATTTTTTAGACATACTGTATAAAAAATACAAATATTTCTCTATAGCTCTGATATTTAAAAAAATACCTAGTTTTATGTAAAAGTGTTTGAATAGTGTTTTAAAAAAAGAATGGATTCGATACGACAAAAATTGTAGAAAATAGCTTTTTTAAAAAAATTTCAAAAATTTAAATTTTAAATTTTATATTAAATAATGAATTAACACTGCTTTTTTTTGCTAAATTGTTTTATTGTATTAAATCATAAACATAAAATCATAAAACGTTTTGTGTTAAAATGAATATAAAAATATTTTTGATGTTTGGTACCACGTCCCCTTAAGATCTTGCGGATTTAATTGGCAGTATTATTGCCCATTTGGCAAACTATATTTCTACTCAGGTAAGAAGTAACGAGCAGTACAGGATTTTCTCGCCTATAACGGGGTTGCAATGATGGCCTAATTCTGCGCATAACAATTCCTCTTCTTACTAAATTGCTCTCCATTGAACGAAATGGACTTGCTCAAGGCCATAGCTCAACTTCTCGGAGGTGGACTTTAGAAGAACTACCCACCTTCTTTTCTTATTTACGAGAATTCCCATTTCTCACGAGTAAGAGCTGGTCAACGTGATTGAAATTTCAAAGGCTGTTTTAGGACTTATTTGTCTGTCATTGAGATATTTGGAGGGCGGATGGTGCTCTTGGACTGGATGCTCCGTAGTTCATCTTTCTATAATCGATGAGAATGGGCATTTGGGTGAATAGTTTGGAAATTCATGATTTCAAGTTTATAAAAAGTTGACCAAAAGTATAATTCACACTAGCTACCTAAAACACTTCTGCAATTACGCACAAATCCTAAAATTTTTAAATTTCGTTTAAAAGTAATTCAACATTTTTTTGGAAATTAAAGATGAGTTTAAAAAAAAGAGTTGAAAGTATAAACAATCAAGTGGATAAAATTTCTGTTAAATATAAAATTTATCATTTAATATTTAAGTCAAACGCAAAATACCCAAAATTAAGGACCTTGAAGTTGAATAGGGGAAAAAATAACCAATGGTAGTTGCCCAGTCCGAAGCATTCGCGCTGTATGATTGGGAAAAAAAATCCGTTTTTTTATGGGGGGGGGGGGGGTTCAAAATATAGCCAACGTGTTACTTGCCGGTAAACTTTTTTTCCCAATATAGTTGAGAAAAAAATCTTTAAAATGCCTTACTTAGGAAGCTTGATGAAGTAAATTAAAGAAATTATGGCTCAATCACAAGAAAAAACGAGCTGATGTGTGTGTGCATCACATGACTTCCTTTAACTCCAATTTAATGTCATTTCCTCATTACTGGCAATTTTAATGTGATTCAATAGTTGAATCTAAATATCACCAACAGTGGCCAAATTGAAACAGATTTTTAAAAAAACACTGCCAAATTTGTAGCCAAATTGGCGACAAAACTTCGCGATCAAAAGACTGGTGATATATTGCAAAGTGTAAGGCAAATTATAATACCACTTGAGTTTACATTTGGACGTTTACGTTTATGGTACGTTTATTCAAATTGAATGTCATTTCCCCCTTACTGACAATTTTAATGTGATTCAATATTTTACTCTCTAAATATTACCAACAGTTGCGAAATTGAAACAGATTTTAAAAAAATCGCCAAATTTGTCAAGTTGGCGACAAAACATGGCGACCAAAAGACTGACGATATACCGCCAAGTGTCCGCAAAATTATAACACCACTTGAGTTTACATCGAAATTAAAAATCCCTCCCCCCCCCTCAAAAAAAGGGGCAAAAGACCCCTTTGGAAAACCCGATTGCAACCAAAAAGGGAGGTACACAACTAGACCCCTCCAGCAGTCTACGTACCATATTTCGACTTTCTAGGATATGCCGTTGAGTTATGCGACATACATACGCCCGTCACGAGAAAATTCGTTGTTATTAACTCGGGAATCGTCATTACGGATGTTTCACGTGTCTATACGTTCTTATCCACGTCTGGTCGAGGGGGAAAAAAAAATAAAGATTCATTCGGGGGTGAGTAAAATGGAAATTAAGGTCGATTTGAGTGAAAAAATTTTCGCGAATACGACTTCCTTTTTCGTAAAAAGTAAAAAAATACTTGAAAACAATGATACTGCGATTTACCATGGAAAATATACGCTTTTTTAATTATAATACAACACTACTGAGGTTTAGAATCCTGCAATAATGTTTGAATATATAGTCATGAAATTTGGATAAGAATTGAAGTGAAACAAGTCATTCAAACACGACATTTTCTGTCAAATCCAGAGCCGAACCCACCACCCACGCGTTATTTTATCTCCACTCTAACCAGCTTGGGCTCTTGAATCGCAATGTTATATATTAACGGCGTGGTAAAAGAACAAAGACCATCTTAATTCTGTTGAAATAATTTTGAATAGTTATTCTGTGATTTACCACTGTAAAATATCCATTTTGTTTTCAGTTTTTAAAGCAAAATCTCAACTGTGGTTCAAAATCCTGATATGAGTTCAGATTACACTTTTATGGAAGTATGTATCAGATTTAATAAAGGAAAGTACACGGTTCAAAACAGACATGTTTCTGGAAAATGGGGGATTGAACCTCCGACCTTCGTCTCATTACTTCATATATTCTTTCCTGAAGAAAAAAAGACCATCAAAACGACAAATTTTATTTGAGTGGATCTGATTTTTTTGCCTCACATTCCCCTATATATGCTCTGCCCCGTGAGATTCATCTTTTCATGTTATGCGGCCCGCGGGGGAAAAAGGTTTTGCACCACTGAACTAAAAAGTGACTCAAGTCATTGTAAGAATCCAGACCAGGGGATCTTCAAACTATGGCCCGCGAACCAAAAGTGTCCTGCAAGGCTGGATACAATCTAGTGCTAGCTTTTAGCTCAAGAAACCAACATAGTCATAATTACTAACTAGGTATTCATGTGATTAGAAGAATTTATGTATTTACATTTCATGAGTTTCTAACTTTCGCATATACTTTAGGGCAAATGCAATTAAAATATTAGGTACGTTCGAGTAACTCAGTTCTTGTATTCTATCTTAGGAGCATATTCAACTTGATTGTGTTCGATTTGATAGAATATACATACCTGGCATTGGGGATGCCTTTATCATCGATTGCTTTCGAATTGATACAATCATAACTTCAAATAGCGTAGCAAATAATTTGCTTATCGGGAGGGGGAAGCAAAGGAAATTTCTGGATGCGCTACTGGTAAGTACGGTGGACTAGCAAGGATGCTCAGCTAAATGCTTAGGCTCAGGGCTTCCCTGAAGTCTCATTTCTCGAGGAAACACCGACATCCGAAACAGAGGAACCGTGAAAACGGTAGGTGCGGGGGAATTCGGGGAGTCATGTCAAGCAATATACAATTGATCGTATCTGATCCGATCGAATTCTGTGACAGTTGAATATGCACCTTAATCTGTCATTTGAAGAAATCTTGAAATTCATTTGCGATTTGTTTCGTTAGAAATTAAGGATAATCAGACCCCTAATTTAAAGAACATAAAAAGTTTTCGTCCAAGGTTAAACAGGGGGACTGGAATAAAAATCTCATCATAAATTAACTTGATACATAATACCTGTAACCAGACCTATCTTCAAACATTCGGCAGAAAATTGTTAACGAGGCATTTTGAAAGATGTCACACACGTAACGCTAATGAATTGTTTTCATTACGAGTTGGGTCTTTCAATTTGAATGAAAGGGAAAAAGTAGGCAGAAAATTGTTAACGAGGCATTTTGAAAGATGTCACACACGCAACGCTAATGAATTGTTTTCATTACGAGTTGGGTCTTTCAATTTGAATGAAAGGGAAAAAGTAGGCAGAAAATTGTTAACGAGGCATTTTGAAAGATGTCACACACGCAACGCTAATGAATTGTTTTCATTACGAGTTGGGTCTTTCAATTTGAATGAAAGGAAAAAAGTAAGTTGCATAATTCGACTAAAAATATTGTGTGCCGACACTGAATTCAAGACTAAATGAGTTCAAAAATAATGATATTGATAAAATAATAATAAGAAGAATAAATTAATTGTTTTCATACCCAAAGAGCAATTTAAACAAAGTGTTCGCATTCTGCATATTTTAAGATCAAAAGTACAATGTTTTAAATACCTTAAATTGCATTTATGTTTTGATCATTTTTCGTTTTTGAGAAGACGATTTTCAACATTCCAATTCTTTTAAAATACATAACAGGTTGTAAGTTCGTTACAGTTCTTTGACATTTACTATTTGATTCGCATGCAAATAAAATTAATTTTATCTTCAATCTTTATTTTGTGAAATTATCCTTTCAATTTAAGTATTTACTAGCTGCGTTGCCCGGCGTTGCACGGTCTACCTCGAAAATAGTTGCGTCAAGTGGCACCTTTTCAACAATCAGGCTTAAATAAAAGAAAAAATAGCGTTAGGTTTCCCGGCAATGTGTCGAAAGAGCAATTTTATACCTAAAAATTTAACTTTAGAAGTCTTTGGTTTTTTTAATTAAAAAAATGTTATCAATGTTACTAATAGGCCTCACTATCTCGTTTTACGGGTTTTTTGGAAAAACCCCAAGGGGGTCGACCCCCATAGGGGTCGAAAGTTATATGTATTCTTGAGCATCAAATGGCGGACCTCTGTGCCAAATTTGGCAAAGTTCCGACGTAAACTGAATTTTAATATTGATAGCACCCATGGGGGGGGGGAGTCAAAGCCCAGGGAGGTTAGAATCCCTATGTGAATTCCTGAGCGCCAAAGAACCTCTGTGCGCAATTTGGCATAAATCCGACGTAAACTTTATTTTTATTAGGAAATCCCCTTCAAATATTGCACGCGGTCACACACGTAATGCTCTAATGTCACACACGTAACGTAATAAAACAGCTTTTGTTGCTATTGTACGAGGTTTAAAAAAAATATTTGTGGAAAACTTACTCAGTATACGTAGACACATGCACAAAAAATACTGCTCATTTACCTTTTAAAACCTCAGAGATACAGGGAATTACAAAATAGTATGAGCTATAGCTAATTTTCAAATTATCCGAGTCACACACGTAACGCTATATTTAAAATTTCATAAAAAATTTTAGATTTGTCGTACGAAAATAAAACTGCCCCCAAAAACTTCGTACATATCTTCTGTTAATCCAGTAGAAACTGCTAAGAAATATTTTTAAAATATATTGTTTTTTTTTGTTATTTGCTACGAAATGGTGTTACGTAACGATGGAATTGCCCTGCTAAAGATTGCAATGAAATTTCAACCAGATGCACTTGCCAAAAGATACCGATATTCCAGAGGGGTGTTCAAGGTCACGAAACAAAAAGCTATTGTTTTGTGACCATTCAATAGAAAAACCATTCAATCGGACTAAAAAGGAAATAGGAGTGGTTGGATGAATTTTGAGCGGTTTGAGACGGCACGTCCCTTGTTACGGGTTTAAAACGAGCTTATGTGTGCATCACATGATTTCCTTTTACTCCAATTTAATGTCAATTTCCTATTACTGGCAATTGTAATGTGATCCAATAGTTTACTCTCTAAATATCACCAACAGTGGCTAAATTAAAACAGATTAAAAAAAAAAAAATATTGCCAAATTTGGGGCCGTGGTAGCCTGATCGGTAAGGCATTGGACTCGGGGCCGGAGGGACTCGGGTTCGATCCTCGCTGGTCGAAGACCCACCGTCGTCATTAAAGGGGACTGGGCGACGTTAAAATATGCTCGTGGTCTCAATGTCCTCCAAGTGAAACGATACCTCTGGGGGTGCTAGTACCAGGTAGCTATTAGCTCTTGGACTAGTTCTAAATTCTCATTAACTGTTCGATCCGGTGATGGTGCTGCCATCTATCGGTATATAAAATAATGGAGGCAAGGCACTTAGTATGCAGTCCTCGACATAAATACAGTTGAAGTCCAGTTGTGACTCTTGAATAGAATAGAATTGCCAAATTTGTCGCCTAGTTGACGACAAAACTTGGCGACCAAAAGACTGGCGATATATCGCCGAGTGTCCGCCAAGTTAAAACACCACTTGAGTTTACATCGAAATTAACAATGATTTACCCCTCAAAAAGAGGCAAAAGACCCCTTTAGAAGCACACGAATGCAACCAAAAGGGAGGTGCACAACTAGACCCCACTAGGAGTTTACGTACCAAATTTCCACTTTCTAGGAATTACCGTTCTTAAGTTATGCGACATACATACGTACCTATAGACGTCACGAGAAACTACGTTGTATAATACTCTGGAATCGTCATTATGGATATTTCGCGAGTCTATACGTTCTTAGGCACTTATCCACGTGTGGTCGAGTTGAAAAAAAAAACTGATTATTCATTCGGGTGAAAGTAAAATGGAAATTAAGGTAGATTTTTGAGTGAAATTTTTTTTCTCGAATACAATACTTCCTTTTTTGTAAAAGGAAGTAAAAAATCCTAGACTGATGTCGAAACAAAAATATTTCCAATTGCAAAACACATTGCAACCATACTCTGTAAATATAAAAAATAACATTGCCGAGAAAGTTGTTAAAACTGTCTCTGTATTGTCTCAGGCATTAAAAATATAGTGAAGTTTAATTCATGTCTATGTAAACCACTAACAAAAAATAGCCTGTGAGAACGCGCTGCAATATTGCGACATTTGTTCTGAAGTAAGCATGCGTCACATACTAAATTTATTTTCAAATTACAAGAAATACTATTCTTTAAAAAAGTGATTGACTTTGTCTCGTTTATCATTGCAAAGTGCGTTCTCATTTAGTCAGAGGGGTCGAAATATTTGAAGTCAATGTATACTTAAGCATTCAAGTTGGAGCGGAATTTTGATTTTTGCTTCAAAATTTTTTGCAACGATAGTCCAGGATCTGAAGGGGGTTGAGCATGCATGGAAAGGCTGACGCAATATTATTTCTGATTATTGTTACAGGCACGATGGTGATTATGAAACCACATGTCGTCGCCCCCCTGGGTGGTCGACAACCCCGGGGGAGGGGGGAAAGCAGTGGGGGAGCCGTTTTCTAAAACACTCATAACTCGCGAACTATTTGAGATAAATCACTGAAAAAAGTGGCAATAGACGCAATAAAACAAGGGCTTCATAAAAGCTAAATATAATTATGGACCTATCTTTGTTGGTTTCTGAGTAAAATTCCATTTTTCGCAAACAAGCAAAATTTTTGAATAAAATGCGCAAAACAAACTTTTTTTGACTAAAATAAATTCTAAACCAAAATTGTTTGATTTTTTTTCAAATAATGTCCAAAATATCATTATTCAGTTTGTTAAAATCATTTAAGTACTGTTAACGCGTTGAAAAACAAAATGACAGTAGCAAGCTCGAACACGATTTGCATTATAGTTCAAGATCTGAAGGGGTATTTTGAGCATGCATGGAGGACCTGACGCAAAATTATTTCTGATTAATGTCACAGGCACTATAGGGAATATGAAACCACATGTTTTCGCCCCTCCTGGATGGTCGACAACCCCGGGGGGGGGGGAAGCAGTGGGGGGAGCTGTTTGCTAAAACACTCATAACTCGCGAACTATTTGAAATAAAACACTGAAAAAAGTGGCAGAAGATGCAACAGAACAAGGGCTTGAAAACCTAAATATGAGTATGGTCTTATCTTTGTTGGTTTTTAATTAAAATTCCTTATTTAGCAGCCATGCAAAAATTTTGAATAAAATACGAAAAGCTTTTTTTTTTCAAAGATAAGTTCTTTTTTAAAATTATTTAACCGTTTAGGGAATCAATAAAACCTGAAATTTCATTATTCAGTTTGTTTAAAACTACTTAATTATTACCAACGTGAGAGTTAAAAAGCGAAATAGAAAATGCAAGCACTTGCCTAAGTTAGCACATTGAATAAAACGGCAGTATGCTAAGGAGAAAAAAAATAGCCTTATTATCCTTATGACGAACTATTCATTCTTCAGTTTACAAACTTATTCTAATTGCAAAGTATTTAATTATGGCTTTAATTTTGTTATATACTGCTTTAAATTTGAGAGGAACTAGGGAACCAGGCCCAGAGTAGTTTCAATTCAAATAAAATTTTTATTTATTTCTATTAATTTGTGTTTTCAATTTGCACAAAAGAATATTGCGGGTATTGTTTTGCGGATATTGCTTTTTACAATTTACTCAACAAAGAACAATGATACAAGAAATAATATGTACTAAATAAATATAAAAAATGAGAAGCTTGAGCTTTTATGAAAACGAATATAAATATAAAATTATACACTAGAGTTCTAAAAAAACTAATTGAATAAAATTAGTAAAATAATGCGTATTAAAAAATAATTGTAGAATATCAATATGTGCATACATAAAGCATTAGTATATCAGAAATTTTTAAAGCTGGATCATACTCTTTTTTGTTGACTTGTAATTGTTCTATTGAATCGTTCTCTTCCGAGTATTTTGTAGTTTATGGGTTTTTGCTTTAGTCTTAAAAGCACAGTATTTACAGCAAGATGAATTATTAATAAAACAATTACAAGATTATTTACAGTTCTTGCATGCGCAGGGTGGAATTAAACTCCCTGGTAACACTGGATGCATCAAAAAGTGTGGGGCTTTACTGTTTTATTTTCATTCAAGTGAAACCCAAACTTGGTTACATCTAAAGGCACTGCTAAGGTACAGGGGAATTGATTCAATAGTACAGTTGAGCAATACTTCTTAGCACATGTTGGAAAGAATTGCAGGAGCATGGTAAAGAGCTGATATTATATTTATTTCTGATGGAAATGACACGAAATTATTGTAATGTACTTTCCGGAACTTCTGGTTTTCAAGTTATGAAAACGATAGTGAGATGTACCGATCGTGTTTAAGGTCCACTCGTGTAGTTTGACTATTGGAGAGAAATTTTATTATTTTTTATTTGGAGACCTGCAAAATCTTTGCTACATTTGAAAGTAGTGTTTGGGACATTATGGACCAGAGTCATTCATTCCATCGATAACTTGAACTTTGTTCTTAAAATATTGTGCTTCTTCTAGAGTTTTGCTGCAAGAAGTATCATTTTCAAATACATTCACGAAATCGGACCTCTCGCTTTGCTTCAGTGAACCATTCTGATGAACTTAACCTAGCATTGGGCTTATTGTACGGGAATGATTTTTAGATGTACTAACATCACTTTTGAGCTAACATTTCCCAGGTTAAATGTTTTTTTGGTTTTCTTTTACTGTTTTGCAGTCGCTATTGAAGACATTGCCTTTGCAGGACTTCTCTGGATAAGAGACTATTCATTTTCTTTAACGTTCCACTAAAATTTTAATGCTGCTTATGTGGCAATAGCCTCGCTCACTATGTTTCATAACTCAGGTGTAAAATCTGCAAAAAGGGTTATCCTGATAGTTTATCCTTTCCGTAATTACTTCGTACTTGCAAACTTGCATGTTTTAATTTTTTAAAAAGTGCCATTGTGACCCATACTAAGCAGCTATAATGCGTTAAAGGTTAAATAATTAAGTAATTACTTAACTGAGACATTGTTTTGATAATATTACGAAATAAAACCGCCACAATAGGAGAGCCACAAAATTTTCTTTGGTTTATGTCGAGTCTTCAAAGTGCATTCCGTAAACTTTTTTTTTTTTTTTTTGTGAATTACCTCAAATGCTTTTTGAGCTTGCTTTTATTTCACTTTTCAACGCTTTGATAATAATTAAGTAATTTTAAACAAACTGAATAATGAAATTTCAGGTTTTATTGATTCCCTAAACGGATAAATAATTTAAAAAAAGAACTTATCTTTGAAAAAAAAAGCTTTTCGTATTTTATTCAAAATTTTTGCATGGCTGCTAAAAAAGGAATTTTAATTAAAAACCAACAAAGATAAGACCATAAACATATTTAGGTTTTTCAAGCCCTTGTTCTGTTGCATCTTTTGCCACTTTTTCCAGTGTTTTATTTCAAATAGTTCGAGAGTTATGAGTGTTTTAGCAAACAGCTCCCCCCCACTGCTTTCCCCCCCTCCCCCGGGGTTGTCGACCATCCAGGGGGGCGAAGACATGTGGTTTCATATTCACTATAGTGCCTGTGACATTAATCAGAAATAATTTTGCGTCAGGTCTTCCATGCATGCTCAAAATACCCCTTCAGATCTTGAACTATAATGCAAATCGTGTTCGAACTTGTTACTGTCATTTTGTTTTTCAACGCGTTAACAGTACTTAAATGATTTTAACAAACTGAATAATGATATTTTGGACATTATTTGAAAAAAAAAAATCAAACAATTTTGATTTGGAATTTATTTTGGTCAAAAAAAGTTTGTTTTGCGCATTTTATTCAAAACCTTTGCTTGTTTGCGAAAAATGGAATTTTACTCAGAAACCAACAAAGATAGGTCCATAATTATATTTAGCTTTTATGAAGCCCTTGTTTTGTTGCGTCTATTGCCACTTTTTTCAGTGATTTATCTCAAATAGTTCGCGAGTTATGAGTGTTTTAGAAAACGGCTCCCCCACTGCTTTCCCCTCTCCCCCGGGGTTGTCGACCACCCAGGGGGGCGACGACATGTGGTTTCATAATCACCATCGTGCCTGTAACAATAATCAGAAATAATATTGCGTCAGCCTTTCCATGCATGCTCAACCCCCTTCAGATCCCGGTCTAGAGTGCGGCAACAGCAGCCGCTTTTAGTATTTAAAATTATTTTAATTTGTTCATAGTTAATAAACAGATTCTCAAGTTAAAAGTTGAAGATATTCTGCTTCGTTTTGAGTTACTAAGGCCAGAATAAACAATCGACAAAGGAAATAAATCTTGCCTTGCTTCCAAAAACTACTTTTCATTATATCGCGTCTTTTTAGCAAGACTATATGTTGCGTTTTAAGGCTCACTGCTGAGATTGCTGGTCGTTAAATAGGATCAATCGCAAAATCTTGGGAACAATTTAATGCAAATACACGATTAGATAAGTTATTTAAAAAAATTTGGAAAAAAAAAAGAATAGAACCGACTTAAATTGCTCTAAAAAGTGAAAAATAATTTTATTCTTTAAACACCATCGACAATCATTTTAAACATAATTTTTGAAGTTGGCGCAAAACCGAAAAGTAAAATCCAGTGAAACCATGCTTCGTTCAGATTTTTTTCGGAAATTCATCCAAAGTTAGTAACGAAACATTTATACCGTTACTCAAATATGCTGTCATCAATGCATAATGTGGTAGTGAAGAAACTAGGCATAAACTTAAATTTATAGTTGAGTTATTGCTGGGAATGATCTTATCTATCGTTTTTGCGCCAGCTTCAAAAATTATGCTAAAAGTATTATCGATGGTGTTTGAAGAATATTTATAGAATATAAGGGGAATATTTATAGAATATATAGGTGTTTAAAGAATATAATTATTTTTCACTTTTTAGAGCAATTTTGAAGTCTTTTTTTCCATTTTTTTTTTTTTAATTCTTTTTTGTGTAAATGTAGGTATTTCAGTAGAAGTAAGAAGTTACCATTAGGAAACTTCACCTATTTTTTTTCATAAAAATGCTCCATACCAAAAAAAAAAAAACTAAGCACGCCTTAAACTTTAAGCGATTGGCACTAAAAATTTCTTTGTTTTCACTTTGGAATTCCTTTGTGTGTTAATTTAATAACCATTTAAATATTACGTTTACTAATTTGCATTTCATAGCATACAAGTTGCTTGTGATGCAATCCTGTATAGTTGAGGCAAACCTAACCTGGTAGTATTGTGAAGGCTAAGCAGATCCTGATCGCTGCATCACCTCGCTGGCTGGTTAGGTTTACCCTCCACTATGGAGTAATGACAATGAAGAAACTTTATGCTTGCTTCAGAAGCCTTTATTCAAAATTATCATTACAATGACTATTAATGTTACTGTTATATGGCACCAAACTTTCATAACAATGGGTTTCATATTGAATCATTTAATAGGGAAATTGCATGAAATTTACTGTTTTTTGCCTATAACTTTTTTTCTAAAGAACAAATATGGTCAAACAAAACAATGGAGCCTAAGTTGCGTCATCCCCTATGCATTAAAAAAAGAATCGTCAAAATCGGTTCATTAGGTCAGACGCTGTGAGTGAACGAAAAAAAAATATACATACGGTATAAACTGATAACCGCCTCCTTTTTGAAACCGGTTAAAAATACAACTTGTTTCATTTTATAACATGTGCTACTTTTATGCTTAAACACCAAAAACTAAGAAAAGATACAATAATTTTCGGGAAAAAAAATTCTGAACGCCTTCATCTTTTGATTAGATGAATCAGTTTATAACATTACTATATTACACGTTACTTTTAACTGTGATCTTCCTTCTGGTGAGATTTTTCAACATTTAGTAACCGAGGTTATGAACAGGGCGGCCAGGTCTATATTTCTCCATAATCTTGAGATTTTAATAAAAGCATTGGGTTCTTGTTAGAAAGTCTTGGGTTTTGGGCGTTAATGACAAAACGAATACATGCATTAAATATTTTAAAGATAACTAGCTGCGTTTCCCGGCTTTGCCCGGTCTATTTTGAAAACAAAAATTGTGTCAAGTGACGTATATTCAACAATCAGGCATAAATAAAAGAAAAAAATCATCATGCTAAATTTCAACTCCAAACAATGACGACAGATATTTAAATACTTTTAAGAAATTAAAATAAAATGAGAAAGATGGATTTAAAAAGCGTAACTATGGAAACACATAATAAAATAAGTTTCAGAATTGAAAATGAGAAAGAAACAATGGATTCAAAAAGCGTTACCGTGGAAACGCAAAATAAAATGGTTAAAAACTTGAATAGAGAACAGATTTTTGAACTTCATTTAATTCGCTTGTAACTTTTTTTCTAATGGAGATAGAGGGTTAAACTTCCGACCATAGGTCGAGTTAGATCTGGAGTAAAAAAGGTAGCTCTTTTCAATGGTGTCAAAAAAAAAAAAAAAAAACTGTAGGACAATTCCTTCACTTTTTATTGATAAATTTAATGAAGAAAGTAGTGCCTAAATTTCAGCTAAGCCTAAACAAATTCGAGCTAAAAACGTAAATAACTCCCGCCGCAATTAAGTTAGACCGTTGAAACAAATTGCGTGGAACGCGGAAAAATCTTCCTTTCCAACGATATATAATATTACTAATTGCGAGTCATTTTTAACCCCCATATTCGGGAATTTATGTGAAAATTGGGCCTAAATTGGAATAACACTTTCCGGCGCGGTGGTCACAAAAAAGGACACCAATTTTAAAAATTTCTTTAAAAAAAGTTTTCTTTAAAACTTCAAAAATCGCTGCATTAGTTGCTTTTATTTCTTTTTGACGCACACAGATGACAGCACCATTAAATATGAATATTTTTGTTGACTTAATTTCTTGTCTAAAATACCTCAATTTTCAAGCTCAAATACAATATTTTTTTCAAGATTTTAAAATTTACACCACAAACTAAAGTAGTCAACCATTTTCCCTCAGGAACCTTGAGCTATTCAACCATAATTTTGCAGAATATTCGAGTTCGTTTTTGAATGCATAAACATAGTTTCTTTCCAGGTGTCCCCAAATGTGACCACCGCCTTTCTAGAGCATTGATCTCACTGTTATGGATGAAAGATGTAATTTGATACAATTCGGAGAAGGAGGACCCAAAAGAATAGTTTTAAACGGGCTTTTGTTTATTTATTTTGGGTTCTTGACCCAGAACAGGTGAATTTGAAGGCCCATGACTGCACACATATGAGATCTGCTTTTCCTACCAGTCTATTGTTTACTTTTTGTATTCTCAGCTTTGATATTATTTTTTCTGTAAAAGGTATTATCCAGTCGTATTTTTTCATGTAATATTTCATAGCACAAAAAGAATGCACATAAAGCAAGAACACTGTGCCAAAAATATTTTTTAGCATTTTAAGTTGCTTATTTAAATTATTTTAGATAATCTATATGAACTTTCTTGAATTTTACTTCATCTTTATTTTGGAATTTTATAGTAAAAAAATTGGATTTTATGTTCTAAATATTCTTAATGGCATAAATTATTGAAATTAGTAAAAATGCTTAAGAACTTAATATTTGAAATTACTCCAATTGTCATACGAGGCAAACATAACCACTTCAGAAAACAATTTCTGCTCTAGGCGGGCGGTGGTCACAAACGGGGACACCACCCCCCAGGTGGAGGGGTGAATTAAAAAAATTTTGATTGTAAAATCTATGTCCAGATAACCAATTTATCCCATCCATTGTGTTTTTTAATAAAATTTCTAAAATTTTAATGACCCGCGCCTGTAAGGGATAAAAAAGAACTATTCATCGAATTTTTTTCGAACTGGTCTGCAAACCTTCTCAGGACTTAAATGAAAAAATTGTGAAAATTTCAGCGAAATCGGCCGGGTAGTTCTCGAGTTTTGCGAGTTCAAACAAACAGACGCTTTTTGGACACTTCATTTTATACTATGTAGAGAAGCGTGTTTTGGACTGAAACCTTTTTAGGCCGAGCAATCTCGAATGGAGGTTTCATTATATTGTTGTGACTTCATGAAAAGTTTGCATTTGGAAGAAAAAGATACCCACTTAAGACCCAGATGCAATTTCCGTGTTCTATCTGTGCAATTGTATCAAACCATTAACAGCACTTTCCGGAAGCAGACGATTCTAACATGATTTTTAACTCCTTTTACAAAAAAGGAAGTATTGTATTCGCGAAAAAATTCACTCAAAATTCGGCCTTAATTTCCATTTGCTCACCCCTCGAATGAATAGAGAGTTTTTTTTTCAGCCTGACCACACGCGGATAAGTGCCTAAGAATGTATATCCATTTTGACATTCCCCGAATTAATTACAACGACTTTTTTTGTGACGTCCGTATGTACGTGCGGATGTGCGTCGCAAAACTCAAGAACGGTATGGTATGTCCTAGAAAGTTGAAATTTGGTACGTAGATTTCTAGTCGGGTTTAGTTGTGCACCTCCCATTTTGGTTGCATTCGGGTGTTTCTAAAGGGGTGTTTTGTCCCTTTTAGGGGGGGAAATCATTGCTAATTTCGATGTATACTCAAGTGGCGTTATAATTTTGCGGACACTGGGCGATATATCGCCCATCTTTGGTCGCCAAGTTTTGTCGCCAAGTTTTGTCGCCAAGTTTTGTCGCCAAGTTTTGTCGCCAAGTTTTGTCGCCAAGTTTTGTCGCCAAGTTTTGTCGCCAAGTTTTGTCGCCAAGTTTTGTCGCCAAGTTTTGTCGCCAAGTTTTGTCGCCAAGTTTTGTCGCCAAGTTTTGTCGCCAAGTTTTGTCGCCAAGTTTTGTCGCCAAGTTTTGTCGCCAAGTTTTGTCGCCAAGTTTTGTCGCCAAGTTTTGTCGCCAAGTTTTGTCGCCAAGTTTTGTCGCCAAGTTTTGTCGCCAAGTTGGCGACAAATTTGGCAGGTTTTTTTTTTTTTTAATCTGGTTTCAATTTCGCCTCTGGTGGTGATACTTAGAGAGTAAACTATTGAATCACATTGAAATTTGCCAATAATGGGAAAATGACATCGAAATTGGAGTAAAAGGAAGTCATGTGATGCACACATCCGCTCGTTTTAAAGAAAAGTGTCCAAAGAAAGTGATATAATCTTAGTATTTGTTGTCAGAAATTCTACTCAATCAACCAGCTACAGTAATAGCGATAACAAAGTGTATTGATTTTAAGAATTAATAGTTACATGGTCTATTATTGTTTTTTCGACTAGATCCTAGGAGTTCTAAGAACCCCGTCTAGGGTTTTGCGAAATAATCCTTACGAAAGTCCTCTGGTTACGATGAGAAAAACAACGCCGCTTAAACAATGTGAAGAATTCCATAACAGTTTTTCTTAAGTGTTATCAAATGGTTATTGAAATTGATTCACTGCTAAAAATTCAGGAAGATTTTCTGGTAATTGTTACTGTAAAATTGCATCGCCGACGCATCGCTTTTTTTTTACGGTAATTTATACCGGAGAAATAAGCGATCCCAGCGCCAAGTGATTGCTGTGGCCTACCGAGGAAACCGTAAAATTTTACAGTAACATTTGATTTTTACGGTATTAGTTACTGGCAACATGGATGCCAGTAACAATTACCGTAAATTTTCCGGAAAATTTTTAACAGTGTTGGGCATTAGTATATTTCCTTTTGCTTCCGCTGCTCCTCTTTTGAGAAAGTTACAGTATCATGTTACGAATTCGGGACACCCAGTTCTTTCAGGAAATTATTATAAAGGATTGCAATTTTAAGCGTTCATCATAAAAATTCTATTTTAATGTTTGAAGTCTAAATTAGTTATGAGAAATTCATAACATTTGAAGGATTAAGTAAAATTTTAGGGGACTCGATTAAGGAATATCGTTAGGAATTTTATAATTTCACTTGCATTTTCTACCCAATTTTATGATCCTGGTTTTACAATGAATTTCCTTAACCAAAATTTGTATGACATAGTAAATTCAGTATTATTTAATAATAAAAACTATAGCTTTTAGATGACCAAATTCTCAAAATTATAGCGGTTAAAATCCTGCTAATGCCTTTCATATTTTGGAGGGTGCTAACAATTTACGAAAATGTCGATTTTACAACCATTAATGGAAAGATCATCCGTAGCCGGGGCTGCATTTTCATTAATAAACTCGCATCTTTTACATAGAAAAAGGATCTCTTAATGGCTCCGAAACACGTGTCCGTAAACTAATTCGGAAGTTTATGCATTATAATGTTGTTACTGATGGGTTCAAGCATTTAAAATTTGAAAACATATTGTAAACAAACAAATCGCTGTTAGAAAAGTGACGCATATAAAAAATTTCATTTTTTCCAGTAAGAGTAATTTAAAAGTTTTGTAATGAAACAAAATATTATTTATGACAGTGAGTATAAATTAAATTTCTCTTGCGGTAAGTGGGAAGAACTATAAATGTGTTACTTTTCCACCTAAATTTTTCACGCTTTATGGTGCCTTTTCATTATCTTAATTAAAAAATGACAATTATTGAGCTATATTACTTTTCTATCAACGGAGCGAAATGTTGAATGAAAAAACTGTTTTAAGTTCGCAGTTATATCCCCCTCTTCCTGCACCATTTTCGGAGTTGGAAACATCCAAATTCGTTTTCCTTGTGTCAATACCTTTCAGAGAAACTAACTCCTATAATTGTATCACAAAAATTGCAACGAAACCACATCCACCCCAGTCAGTTTATACCCCGCCCGCTCCCATAACCTATTTTCAGGGTTGGCAACATTCAAAAGGTTTTTTTTTTAGAGGTATAGAACTTGAAATTGGCAACACTGTACGATATGTGTGCATTTTGATAGCTGGGCCGTGGTAGCCCGATCGGTAGAGTGTCGGATTCGGGGCCGGAGGGTCCTGGGTTCGAACCTCGATGATCGAAGACCCACCGTCGTCATTAAAGGGGACTGGGCGACGTTAAATATGCTCGTGGTCTCAATGTCCTCCAAGTGAAACGATACCTCTGGGGGTGCTAGTACTAGGTAGCTATTAGCTCCTGGACTAGTTCTAAATTATCATTAACTGTTCGATCCGGTGATGGTGCTGCCATCTATCGGTATATAAAATAATGGAGGCAAGGCACTTAGTATGCAGTCCTCGACATAAATACAGTTGTAGTCAGTTGTGACTCTGAATAGAAATAGAAAATTTTGATAGCTGGCTGTCACTTGTTTTGTGTTCAGTTCGGTTTGCCATTTCATCATGGATAGCCAAGGCGGTGCAACATGCCACACAGCGCGTGTCATAATTGATTTATTGAAAGAAACGTTCAGTGAACGAATAACTTCGCGTAATGAACCCACGAATTGGCCTGAAAGATCATGCGATTTAACATTGCTGGACTACTTTTTGCGGGGCTATGTGGAGTCTCTGGTCTGCAACGATAAACCACAGACGATTGACACTTTGGAAGAGGACATACGCCACCTTATTACTGACATACGGCCTCTATTACTGCAAAAAGTGAAAAAATTGGACTTTTCGATTGGACTTTCTCCTAGCCAGAAGAGGTGGCCATATGCCAGAAGTCATATTAAAATAAAAATGGCAAAGAATCAACTTTCGAATAAAGCAACATTCATGGCAATTAACAACATTTAACTGTGTTTTATTTGAACCTTAAGTTCTCTACCTCTAAAAAAAACCTTCAATTAGTTTTCCTCGTATCAATACTTTTCATGAAAACTCAGGTAAGTGCATCACAAAAACTGAACGGAAAACCACTTGCCCCCCCCCCCCGCGCAGTTATAACCACACCCCTGCCCCTCTGCCTCATGTAGGCAACCTCCAAATTCGTTTTCTTCCTATCAATACTTTTCAGAAAAGCTAACTCCCGTAATTGTATTACCAAATCTGAGCGGAAAACTACTTGCTCACTTGCCTCTCCCCCCCCCCCTTCAGCGCAGTTATAACCATCCCCCTGCACCTTTTTCCTGGTTGGCAGCATCCAAATTCGCTTCTCTCGTGCCAATGCCTTTCAGAACAGCTAACTCCTGTTATTGTATCACAAAAACTAACCGCAAAACCACTTAGGCTCTAAAGCAGTTATGACCGTCCCCCTGCATCTTTTTCGGGGTTGGAAACATCTAAATTCGTTTTTCTCGTGCCAATACCTTTCAGGAAAACTAACTACCTTTATTGTATCACGCAGACTGAACGGAAAACCATTTTCCCTCCCAGCGCAGTTATAACTGTCCCCCTGCACCTCTAACTCCCTGCACCTTTTCCTGGTTGGCAACATCCAAATTCGTTTTTCTCGTGCTAATACCTTTCAGGAAAACTAACTACCTTTATTGTATCACGCAGACTGAACGGAAAACCATTTTCCCTCCCAGCGCAGTTATAACTGTCCCCCTGCATCTCTAACTCCCAGCACCTTTTCCTGGTTGGCAACATCCAAATTCGTTTTTCTCGTGCCAATACCTTTCAAAAAGCTAACTCCTGTAATTGTATCGCAAAAACTGAACGGAAAACCACTTGCCCCCCCCCCCCCTCCCAAGGCAGTTTAACCACCCACCTGATCCCGCCCTCTTCAGTTTTCAGGGTTGAAAACATCTCCATTCATTTTCCTGGGTCAATACCGTTCAGAAGAACCACCATAATTGTGTCACAAAACCATTTCAACTCCCAAAATTATATCACAAAAGTAGCGCGGAAGCTAAAATTCGATCAATTGCTCCTCCACGAACTTTTACTATAACTACCGCACGCTTATTTAAATAGCCGTTGTTTAAAAACCATTTAAAATGAATTATTAACCAACTTTGGAAGTGGTCTTGCCACTCAGGGTCACTTAATTCAGCGGCGTAGCGAGATTTTGTTTTGTTTTTTTTGGAAGGTGAGAGGGGGGGGGGGGTTGAAAAGGCTAAAATGCACATTTTTTTGGCCCATTCATGTGTGTTAATAACTAAATATACTTTCTTTGCTTCATAGGGGAATGACCCCCTTTTCCCTCTTATGCTACGGCACTGCTTGAAACTATGCGAGAAAAGTTATACAAGACATTTTTTCAATACAACTCCTGAACAAGAAAAATAACCACAAAAGAATCAACGGAAAACTGGATAGATGAAAACCTGGATAGTACCCGTTGTATGGAAAAGAAGCAATACAAATCCATAAATAAGCAGACATGCCTTTTTGCAAAAAACAATGTTATGTAACAAAGCGACATGGAATTGTTTCGCACAATCGACATTTAATCATTTTAGAATTCAACTGCAATGGTGTTGGACTTATGCTTCAAGCATAATTTATTGTGCGATCTAAGCAGGAGTTTTGCATTTAATCAAAATAAATAGCAAATGTTTAGCGTACTTATAGCTCAGCTAGCGTAGTTTCAAATTATTTGAGCGAATAAAAAACTCATTTTACACTCCAAAAATTTACTCCGGACTATTAGAGTCCCGGATAAACTGCACTGTTAAAAATTCAGGAAGATTTTCTGGTAATTGTTACTGTAAAATTGCATCGCCGACGCATCGCTGATTTTTACGGTAATTTATACCGGAGAAATAAGCGATCCCAGCGCCAACTGGTTGCTGTGGCCTATCGAGGAAACCGTAAAATTTTACAGTAACATTTGATTTTTACGGTAATAGTTACTGGCAACATGGATGCCAGTAACAATTACCGTAAATTTTCCGGAAAATTTTTAACAGTGTGGGGCCCAGACAAACAAGGTTCCACTGTATTTATAATGAGCTATTAAAAGAGATGGCAGTGCAGCTTGATCGAAAACTTAATCTGTCGGTTTAAAAGCTTCCTATTTTTATTCCATAACGTCGCAAAATTTCGATAATTTATTTCAATGCATAGAATATTCCATCGAGCACGAGAAACTTCAAATCATTAAAACGTAGCTTTCAAGCATAACTTTAGAGTAATTAGAGTTAAATAAACAGTATACAATTCTGTCCAAACAGGCGTTCTAAAAGAGTAATTATCCTAGAAATTTTCACTATAAGCAAAAATCTTACTCCGATATGCAACACGAATGGGCCGCAAATGAAATTTTTCTTAAAATATTCGCAAACATTATTTCACTTGAAATGTTGGAATAAGTTGGTTTGATAAGTTTGTCATAACCAAAATCTATTTGATAGGAATTGCTATGGGTTATACACATTTTGTACGGCAAAACCACAACTGGTTACAATTATCTACAATAATAACAAAAATTTAAAAAGTTCTTTCGTACAGTCATAAAATTGTTAAAAACCACTAACTTCAAAAATTCAAAAACACGGGGCTTGTGGGAAAAGATAGGATGTAGAAAATTAAGCGAAATTATGTAATTCTTGTCAATAACACACTTGAACTTATTTAAAGAGCTGTGATTTAGCGAAAACCTGGATTTAACGATAAATATACTTAAATAGCTGGTACAATGCTAAGTCTACGAAAGGATATTTCGCTTTTGAGACTAGAAAACCTCATTCATTTTCATTTCTCCAGCGAAACTCATCCGGTCTTGGAAAGTTTCCTCGAATATTCCGAAGCAGGGGAATATTCTGAAGCAACCTCCCGCCCCCCCCCCCAAGTTCAATAGTGCAAATCCCCCCCTCCTCCTCCCAAATTTCTCACTCTTTCCTTTCCTACCTTTATACCTATTTTTAAAAATATATTTATTTATGTTTAAGTATTATTACAATTATTCTTTTATTAAAGTTCTGTGCTATGCCAGTGACATACTACATATACACACCCAAACAAAACAAATAAATGAAATAAAATGTAAGCAGAATAAATAAAATAAATTCAAATTAGAAATAAATCAATAAATTAAGCGTAATAAAATTTTAAAACAAAAAATACCCCTCCCCCCCCCAAAAAAAAAATTCGATGGCGCATCTTGTGCCTTAATTCCGCCCCCCCCCCCCCCCCGTGGACACCCCTGTTCTGAAACTAAATAAGTTTGGAAAAAGTAAGAAATACGACGATGATAACGACGAATGTGAAAATTTTAGACCTGCACGCGGCATTCGCGTTCGAGCCCTGGGGCGCTAATGGCTATGTTTTTCCGACCGGAAGTTCGCAAAATAATGATAACAATTATTATAACGAGAAAGAAACAATAAATAATAGTGTGAGTAAGTAGTCCAATTCTTACTAACCCTGTTATAAGGCGCAAATATCGCGGTTCCTTTCAAGCTCATTACAAGCGAATTTGACTAGTGTTGTTGTTGTCCGCAGTTTCATCTACTTATCAGTTAAAAAAAATAGCGCCATTGAAATTGCGCCCTGTATAGAAATGGCCATGAATTCCGAGGTACAAGATTTGTACAACAAACGGGCATTAGCTTGTGATTTGACCAGAGTATCTCCTGTTACTAGTAACGTTCTACAAAAACATTCCCGTTAACCATAGTTAAACATGTAACTTCACAAAAAATTTCACAATAAACGTGCTGAACCAAAACGAATAAGAGCTAATGAACTAACAATTTCTTTTTTTCTGTAAAATCAACACAAACAGGAACGAGTAAAGATACATAAGTAAAGTATAAAGCAGAAATTAACTTACTCATCTTGAATTTTACTTGAATAGCACAGCACTTGACAAATAACTCGCATAACAAGATCCTAGAAACAGTAAGCAGTGACAACTGATGCAACACAACGTGGAGTGCCGAAAAGCGTTGCCAGAGCCTGGATTTGCATAATCGTTTGCTGCTGAGTTGTTTAGATGCAGTGAAAATGCATTAGCTGAATTTAACTTTTCATAAAAGTAAGATTTAGTTTCCTAGGAAACATGGATAACGTAGTTTGGTTCCCATAAAAAACAAACTATTTTTATTACTTCCTTTTACAAAAAAGGAAGTATTGCATTCGCGAAAACATTTTCACTTAAAAATCGACCTTAATTTCCATTTTCCTCACCCCCGAATAAATATGGAGGGTTTTTTTTTCGACTCGACTGTATGTGGATAAGTACCTAAGAACGTAAAGACACGCGAAATATCCATTTTGAGGATTCACGAGTTCCTATTTCCTATTCAGAGTCACAACTGACTACAACTGTATTTATGTCGAGGACTGCATACTAAGTGCCTTGCCTCCATTATTTTATATACCGATAGATGGCAGCACCATCACCGGATCGAAGAGTTAATGAGAATTTAGAACTAGTCCAGGAGCTAATAGCTACCTGGTGCTAGCACCCCCAGACTATCGTTTCACTTGGAGGACATTGAGACCACGAGCATATTTAACGTCGCCCAGTCCCCTTTAATGACGACGGTGGGTCTTCGACCATCGAGGTTTGAACCCAGGACCCTCCGGCCCCGAATCCGACACTCTACCGATCGGGCTACCACGGCCCCGATTCACGAGTTAGTTACAGCGAGTTTTCTCGAGACGTCTGTATGTACGTATGTGTATATGTGCGTATATGCGTATGTATGTCTCATAACTCAAGAACGGTAGGTCCTAAAAAGTTGAAATTTGGTTCGTAGACTTCTAGTGGGGTCTTGTAGCGCACCTCCCTTTTTGGTTGCATTCGGGTGCTTCTAAGGGGATCTTTTGCCCCTTTTTGGGGAGAAATCATTATTAATTTCGATGTGAGCTCAAGTGGTGTTGCAATTTGCCGGACTCTTGGCGATGTATCGCCAGTCTTTTGATCGCCAAGTTTTTTCGCCAACTTGGCGACAAACTTGGCGATTTTTTTTTTTTAATTTGGTTTCAATTTCGCCATTGTTGGTGATATTCAGATAGTAAACTATTGAATCCATAGACTAATAATAAGAGTAGACCGAGCTATGGCAACCCTTTTGCTGCTCATAAACCAAACCATGTGACTGGTGGATATCCTAGCAACAGCGGGCGTTGATCGTAGCAGACGATCAACGCCACGAGAAATAAAATAAATAGAATTTGATGGAATACGGAAGAATGATCTTTTATGGAGTCTGATTTGAAAATTTGTTATTCTAAGCTGTAAATATTTTGTTAATATAGTGAGTTTTTCGTTTAGATAGTACTATGCCTTTTCTTTAGTCAATTTCAATAACTCTCTAAGCAATTAAAGATGCAAGCGCACAAAAAGAATCGGCAAACGGTAAGATTTTTACCTACAATTTCAATTTAAGATGCCGATTAGTATTTTTGCGTTAACGCAAAACGTTTACGCCATTACGTTCACGCCAACGCTGATGTAGTAGTTCCGAATGAAATAAAAGTTACTGAAAACTGCGATCAAAAACTAATTACTAATGTCAAAATAATGCATAACTAAAAGCAAAACAGTTCAATCATCTCTGCACCTGAGAAAAAAATTATAATAAAAACACATTACGTCTTAAAATGCATGCCGAGTGCCAAACTATAGATAATCCTGCCAGCTGGCAACCATGCTGCCAAAGTTTTCGCCGAGCCTCCCACCAGTCACATGATGTATCCATGAACCAATTTTTTCATCAGCAAGTCTGGGGAAGCTCGGTCTACTCTTATTATTAGTCTATGATTGAATCACATTAAAATTACCAATAATGGGGAAATGACATTAAATTTGAGTAAAAGGAAGGCATAGGGATGCACACATCAGCTCGTTTCATTTAGTTATTGCACTAAAATATACTCACAAAGAAAAAAGAAAAGATAACACATTATGTGCGACTTTCAGTTTTTGGTAGTAGGAGGAGGGCTTACAACAACCCTTGCCTGCACATAAAATATCGAGCAAGGCTTGGTGATTAGGATGGGCCGAAACAAGCCGAAAAAATTTTTTTTTCGAAATCAATTTTTGGATAGCGCGCAAAAGTTGCGTAGTGAGCTAGTTAGCACTCACAAAAAATTTCTTGGATACTAATACCCAAGGGCTCTATTTGTCAAATATGTATAAAATAGTTATAAAATAATCTTAGGAATAATAGAAGTAGTTGAGCGCCGTTTATTATCCAGGAGAAACAATTGGAACCGAAGATTAAAAAATTAGCATCTTATGTAACTATTTTTTATTTGAGTGTGTGCATTTTTTAAAATTGGCGTACAAATGTCGCATAAAAGTGATTGAATTTTCACTGTTTTTTCTAAGTAACGTATTGCGTAACATTTCAGTACTTACTTATTTCAAAACTACTTTTTTTTTTTTTTCATTTTTCCAATGTCAAAGTCTTAAAGGAGCGTAGCTAAATATTCTACGAAATGTATAAAAGTCTTTGAGGATTTCAACTAATTCACTGACAGATACTTCTAATGTTTGCTGAAACTAGATTCAAACTTTTATTTTCGATCCCCCCCCTTTTTTTTTTTTGAAAAAAGTGAATTTTTGCCCTGTTTTCAGTTTTTCAAGGTCAAATAGCGCCGGCTAAATATTAAACAAATTTAGCGAAATTTTTTATGGGTAATAACGGGCCCGTATAGCAACTTTTCCGCACTATCCAAAAACAGATTTCCAAAAAAAGTTTTTTCGGCCCACCCTATTGGTGATATGCCCTAAATCCATGGCTTCTGGGGAGGAATTGACCCCTAATTCCTCGCTTTGCTGCTCCCCCTGATTATGACCATTGAACGCAAACAAATAATTTGAAATGCTGATGTGTTTTTCTGACAGAGTAACGATTAAGACAAAACTGAAATCGCCTTTTTTTTTTTGTAATCACTGGCAAGGGGATCAGGGGTGGACCATGATCCTAAAAGGGGGTCAATCTTGAGTTGCTGAAAGGGCACATGAGGACGCTTGGGGCGTGCCCCCCCCCCCCCTGTCCGCCAAAACACAAATCCTTTGAATGAGCAGTAGAAACTCCGTCCCGTAGTCGGAGGCCATGGGTTCGATACTCACCTGTTCCCTGGGTATTGGTCCCTTTCTATTGTAAATCTTTTCTGTGTGTGTCCGGTGGCAAGGCACTTTATACACAGTCCTCCATACATGTAAAGCAGTTTAGCTTCTGTATAGATTAAAACAATGAATAAGACAAGGTTGTTTCGACGGCTGTCACATTGAAAGCATACATTATGCCAACACATTCTCTAATCTGTAAAAAGTTGCCGCCTTAAAGCCAGGGTAAAGACAGGACTGCAATGTACCAGGGTTATGACTTCCAAAGACTTCAGTTTCGTTCTTGTTATGGACTCGTCACTCTGGAATAGTCGATAACCGAGCTGGAGGCAGATATCATCATATTGGAGCTGAGAATGCCAGCAAACTGGTAGCTAAACAAATTTAACACACTAGCAACAGTCCACAGCAAAGAAGCGGTTCAACTCGGCGATGCCGAAAAATGAGTGGAAAAATTGTAAAATAAACTCCAAAAAAAAAAAAAAAAAAAGAGATTGATTTTGACTATTTTAGATTTTGAATAGCTGAACTAAATTTAACATACTAGCAAAAGTTCGCACCAAAGGTGCGGTTCAACTCGGCATTTGATGTGAGCTTGGGTGATGACCGATGCAGAAAAATAAGTGGAAAAATCGTAAAACAAACCCCGAAAAAAAAAAAGAGAGATCGAATTTGATTATTTAAAACTATTTTAGGGAAGAATATCCCCATGAGTCTTTTAACTTGCTCCAAATGCTTTTGAAGTTTTTATTAGGTGCTTTTGAACTTAGTACCTCTGTAGCTGCTCGGAAGAGTGTTAATAGCTAATAACACTGGTCAACAAGGTTTCTGTTCCTCATTAAGAAAGTGGTGACTTTTATATTTTAGGGGGTTCTGAAAAAGACTATGACAATAGAAATATTTCATCACCCACAGATTTTTGAAAAATCCAAAATCTTTAAAATCTCACGTTAATGACATTTATTCAATATATTTGCAATATTTTTGTCATTTACCATTTTATAAACAAGTAAAAAACTTTAAAGTAACATAAAACAGAATATATATATATATATATATATATATATATATAATGTTACGAATTCTGTAAATAGTAATTATTGTAGTAACATAACCTGTAAATAGTTTCTTGTAATGAATATACAACCCCTTTACATTCGGCTAAAGTATACGATCCCCTATTTCATTTTTTTTTTTCATTGATAAAATTTGATAACGGTCAACGCATTTCGAGAAGCGTGTGGAATACTTGAGAGATTTCTTTTGATGTTTATAAAGGCGTCCCACGTGATAAACAGGGGAGTTTCGATTCAGATTCCGAACTGAGAGTGTGTATTAGCTCTGTTTATAGCGAGGCATTTCGCTGTGTTGTTTTCGTATTTGGAAGTAAATACGTGTGTAAACGTTGAGTTTACGGTGTTGTGTGATAATTGCTTAATTGCTGATGAATAATTTAGCAGTTGTTAACGATTTCTCCTGTACATAGTGTAAATAAATTTCCTGTGTTTTTTATCAAGAACTGTGTCTTCATTTCAAGAAAGTGGAAGTCGCGCCGGATCCGTTACAATTGGCGCCCAACGTGGGGCTTCTTCTGGACTTTCTTGGAGTAAGTGGGACTTTGGACATTTTTTCATAAAGACTGTTTGAATTTATAGACTTTGTTTTTATGGTGATTACTCGTGCAATGGATGACCAATTAAAACAACTTCTGGAAGCAATTAAGGCTGTGAAAAGTGACTTGACTGAAAGTTTGGCGGCTAGTCAAGAACAATTAAAAAATGACATTGCGGCTAATCAAGAACAATTGAAAAATGAATTAGCGGCTAATCAAGAACAATTGAAAAATGAATTGGCGGCTAATCAAGAACAATGGAAAAGTGATTTAATGGTGCTGAAAAATGATTTAGCTTCTAACCAAGAGGAAATTAAAAACGACCTAACTTCGGTAAAGACTGTGATGGAAAATAAATTTAATGAGATAGAGCATCGAGTTGATGCTTTTGATGAAAAATTTGGAACAGTAGGAAACCGTATCGCAAAAGTTGAAAATCATGTGGATGAGAAAATTAAAATCATGGAAAGGAGATTGGCGATTGCGGAAAGCAGCTCTGTACAGTTTGGCGCTCCCACATCGGTTGCTCGAACGTCCATTAAACTTGCCACATTTGATGGGAAAACTTCGTGGCAGGTTTACAAAACTCAATTCATGATAGTGGCGGAAGCGAACGGATGGGACTCTGCTACCAAGGCCTGCCATCTTGCAGCATCCCTGAGAGGTGACGTAGCGGACATTCTTCAGACCCTTACGGACAGCCAGCGCCTGGATTTCGCCGCCCTCACATCTGCGTTGGAGCTTCGCTTCTGTGAGAAGTGCCAGAAAGATTTCAGCCGACTCCAGTTGAAGACCCCTTTCCAGAAAACCGGGGAAACCCTGCAAGAGCTTGCTGCGGACATCCAGAGACTGTCTCATCTTGCTTTTTGCGACTGCCCTGCGAATGATCGAGACAAACTGGCACTCAACTATTACATCGACGGGGTTCGAGATCGGAAATCCAGAAAGCTCTACGGATGGCGGATGTCAAAGACCTGAATTCTGCTGTTGTGTATGCGATGAAGTTGGAGGCTGCCCAGCAAGCAACCCGTGTGGATCGCCATCCCATCCGGACTCTGGAAGCTGATGAGTCTGATTCCAGGTCGTCCCATCTCGCTGAACTTGAGAGACAACTCGGTGACTTGGCAAGACATCTGAACAGCATAACAGCCGAAAAGAAACAAGAGCAGAAGTGCTGGAAATACAGTAGTGAAGGGCACCTGTGAAGGAGTTGTCCGGCTCGCCAAGCTACGCGAGGGAAAGAAATCACCTCCACCAGAGCTCTGCAGATTTCCTCTACTAGTAGTGGCAGTGATGGACTTTTTATTTACGCACATGTAAATGGGAATCCTTGCAAACTGATTGTCGACACTGGAGCCAATGTGACAATCGTTAGGACAGATGTAGCTCGTGAATTTGGATTGAAACTGTTGTGGACATCGCCACGCGTAAGTCTCCAGACTGTGACAGGTTATAAATTGAGATTGAGGGTAAAGTGGACTTGGAAAAAGTGTTTGGGAATGCCACCTACCATCATACGGCATTCGTCGCTGATATCACGGACCCCTTCATTCTCGGATTGGACTTCTTAAAGAAATACGACTTCACCCTTGACTTCAAGACTAATGAACTGCACTCGATGAGAGAAGACACATCCATCTTCAACGTTGAAAATGATGTAAAATCCGCTCATCAAATAATAGCCCAAACAGATTTATCAATTCCCTCAAGGTCCGAATCATTAATACCTGGCACCATTGAAGAAAGCAATATTTTTCGATTTGGACTCATTGAATACCCTAACCTAAGCAATAACCTAAAAGGAGCGCTGGTAGCATCTACGCTTGTGGACCTTTCTAAGAATGTAATCCCTATGAGAGTCGCCAACATGAGTGAAAGGCCAAGGAATATCTGGAAAGGTGAAGTGTTAGCAACTTGTACTTTAGTAAACTGCATCATTAGAAGAATCAATTCCCCCGAGACTGTGTCTTCTGAGTCCGTGACATCGAAGTTAATTGGGAGTGCACTGTTATCGAAAGATCAAAGAACTGCAGCGGAACAATTGGTGGATGACTTCAAGCATCTGTTTTCATCTACATCGGAGGATGTTGGCCGTACGAATTTAACGCAGCATAGGATCTACACTGGAGAACAACCCCCTATTAAACAGCATCCAAGACGACTACCGTTCGCCAAGAAGGAAGAGGTTGAGACCCTCCTGAAAGAGATGAAGGAGAACGATGTAATCGAACCGTCATCCAGTCCTTGGGCCTCTCCCATCGTCTTGGTCCGAAAGAAAGATGGTTCCATCAGATTTTGTGTCGATTACCGACGGCTGAATGAAATCATCAAGAAAGACAGTTACCCTCTTCCCCGGATAGACGACACCTTGGACACTCTTTCCGGACACAAATGGTTTGAAGAGCGGCTACTGGCAGGTTGAGATACACCCTGATGACCGAGAGAAGACAGCGTTTACAACTGGACAAGGCTTATGGCAGTTTAAAGTGATGCCCTTTGGCCTTTGCAATGCACCAGCTACGATCGAGCGTCTTATGGAAACAGTGTTAAGAGGACTTTCCTATGAATCCTGTCTGGTCTACTTAGACGATATCATCATCGTGGGACGCAGTTTCGAAGAACATCTGGCAAATCTTAGGAAGGTGCTGCAAAAGCTTAAGGAAGCCAATCTGAAGTTAAGCCCGTCCAAATGTAATTTGTTCCGCCGGGAAGTGAACTATCTTGGTCACATCATCTCTTCTGAAGGTGTATAAACCGATCCAAGAAAGGTATCTGCGGTCAAGAGTTGGAGTCGTCCCGAAAACATCCATCAGCTGCGAAGTTTCCTGGGGGCTCTGCACGTACTACAGGAAGTTTGAAAAGGGTTTTCCAACATTGCACGACCTTTGCATAAGCTGACGGAGAGCAAGCAAAAGTTTGAATGATCCAAAGAATGCGAAGATGCATTTCTACAACTGAAAGAGGCTTTAACATCAACGCCTATCCTCGCCTATCCTCAGCCTGAAAAATCCTTCCTCCTGGACACTGATGCGAGCAACGAGGGCATCGGAGATGTTTTATCCCAAGAAGTTGACGGCAATGAACATGTCATCGCTTACTGGAGCAAATGCTTATCAAAGTCGGAGCGAAGTTACTGCGTCACCAAAAAGGGGTTACTGGCCGTAGTGAAAGCCGTAGTGAAAGCTTTTATCATTACCTCTACGGCTGAAAACTTCTGCTTCAGACAGATCATGCCTCGTTAACTTGGCTTTTGAACTTCAAGAATCCAGAAGGCCAGATAGCCAGGTGGATACAGCGACTCCAGGAATGTGACATGGAGATCAAGCACTGAAAAGGGTTGTCTTACGGTAATGCAGACGCTTTATCAAGGAGACCCTGTCCTGAGAACTGCAATTATTGTTCCCGAATCGAGAAACAGTATGGAGCGACTAGCCCTACTGCCTATAAGGTGAAAGTGACTTCAACATCATCAGAACCTGATCCATGGAGTGACGACCAAGTTCGAAAAGATCAACTTGAAGATCCCGACATAAAACCAATTTTGGAGTTCATGGAAAGCGACAGTCGGCGCCCTAGCTGGCAGGACGTTTCCATCTTCAGCCCTGCAACAAAAAGGTACTGGGCTTTATGGAACTCACTCCATTTACGGAACCGCGTTCTGTACCGAAAATGGGAATCTGATGACGGCAAAACGTCTAGGTGGCAGTTACTACTTCCCCGATCAAGGATTTCAGGTGTTTTGAAAGAAATACATAGTAGTGCGACTGGAGGACATTTTGGTGTATTCAAAACCCTCAATAAAGTTCGGGAGCGCTTCTTCTGGAGCAAGGCGAAGGATGACGTGGAGAAGTGGTGCCATTCTTGTGACGCCTGTGCTGCTCGTAAAGGACCGAAGAAGAGAAGCAGAGGGAAGCTACATCTGTACAACGTTGGAGCTCCTTTCGAACGAATTGGGATCGACATCCTGGGTCCTCTACCAAGAACTGCTGATGAGAACAAATACATTCTTGTTTCCATCGACTACTTCACCAAATGGCCGGAAGCATATCCCATTCCAAATCAAGAAGCTACCACCGTAGCAGAGACTCTAGTCCAGCATTGGATCTCGAGATATGGAACACCTTTGCCGATCCATTCCGATCAAGGGAGGAATTTCATCTCTGCTGTGTTTAAAGACTCTTTTTGATTTATAACTATTCGGAAAAATACATAAGTTTTTTAAGCTAGGTAGAAATTTCAGTTAGGTTGGGTTAAAATCGTAAAAATAATTGAACTAGACTATCAAAGTATTTTCATTGTTTAAAGTGCATTTTGTTAGTTTATTTGTCAAGATTTGTGGGTTAGCCTCCAAGGCTCCATAAAAAGATCAAGCACAAAAATCGAGCAACTCCAAAAAAAAAAACGACAAAATCCGATTTATGGAAAATAGAAATACACTCGCGTAAACTCGCGAGGCAGCGCGGAACCACAAGTATTAATAAAACGATATCTATACATATAATAAAATAAGATGTTTGTGTGTGTGTGTGTGGCGCGCTTCCCGGGAAAATCGTAAGGGCTAGAAAGATGAAATTTGGTATACAGTTGCAGTTTTCGCCGAAGATGTGCACCTCGGGCTTCGATTTTTGAAATTTTAATTAGAAAAAAGTTATTTAATGTTTTATGTGTTTTTTTGCACTTTTTAGTACGTTTTACCTCACAGACCCCGAACCAATCGCATCACACAAATATTTTTTGTACTATAGTGTAGGAAATTTCATTTCAAATATGATGAAGGAAAAAATTTTGAAGATAGAGCAATTTTTGTATTTTTTATGAATTTTTGAAAAAACCTTTAATTTGCATTCTTTCTTGGGTTTTATTTTTTTCAAATATCATCCTGCGAGAAGTATCAAAGCCACATTTCTAAAATTTAAGTTGGTAATAATAAAAACATTTCGCCCTCTTCAGAAGAAAAAAGTTCTTAAAAATACGCAATAGTTTTTTTTTTTAACAATTTTTTAATGCTGAACACATCACGTCTTTCCACGCATCGATCAAAAAAAAGCGTTCTTCAATCTTTTATGTCTCTGACGTCACTATTTGGATTTCGATTCGATATTTAGGATGGAATCTTAATCGCAAACAAATGTTAATCTTCTTTTTTACCTATATAGTTTACTTCTACATTTTATGAAGTGATGACCACGTGATTTTCCGGCAGTGCTTGCTTTTTTTCCTTCCTTTTTTTTTTGTTTTATTCAGGGATTGCATTCATTTCTTTTTCCATTCCCCCTCCCCCCGCCCAAACTGGACGTTTTGCTGTATCTATAAAACGAAACATTTCATAGTTGTGCGCATTTATTTCAATAAAAACAGCGAGATTTTTTTTCTTTGTCAAACGCTACTTTTTGCACACAACGGGGAATTTTGGGGATAACTTTTTTTCTTTTTTGCTCTACTTGAATTTAAAAAAAAGCGATTTTTTGAGTGATCTTTGTTTTGATTAGGAAATGGGCGGAGAGGTTAATATAAATAGAGATGGATAAGAAAATTAAGAGATAGATCGTAAAGGTAGATAGCCGCCGAAGGCGGCAATCTTGGCTTAAAAATGTGAATGGCACAAAAAAATAAAGATGGATTGATTAATACTGCTGTCAAATTTATTTAAACAGCCGCTGAAGGCGGCAAACTTGAACTTAAAAGGTAAATGACAAGTTAGCCAAACAGCCGCCGTAGGTGGCTGCCTGCATAGAATGGCGAATGGCGTAAGAAGGCGAACCAGCTGGTCGCCGCAGGCGGCTGTGATGAAATAAGATGTTTGTGTGTGTGTGTGTGTGTGTGGCGCGCTTACCGGGAAAACGGTAAGGACTAGAAATTATTCTATTCAAATTAATAATAGTATAGATATAAATTGATTGATACCGCCACGAAATTTATTTAAGCAGCCGCCGAAGGCGGCAATCTTGGCGTAAAAAGGCGGACCAGTTGGTCGCCGCAGGAGGCTAGTTAGAAATAAACTATCAATTAAATATCAAAAACTATCAGTATAATGAAAAACATAAAAATTAGATACGACTAAGTCCGAAAACACATTGAAAAGTGCTAATGGCCAGTGCTAAGAAGTTAAAGGAAATCCGTTGAACAAAAAAAAATCCCCCCCCCCCCCACACACATTTTTCTAATGTGAAATGAGCATTTTTCTTCAACTAAAATTCGTATACACCTTTTAAAAAGACCATTAAAGTCTCTTTTTGTTTTATAACTATTCGGAAAAATACATAAGTTTTTTAAGCTAGGTAGGAATTTCCGTTAGGTTGTGTTAAAATCGTAAAAATAATTGAACTAGACTATCAAAGTATTTTCATTGTTTAAAGTGCATTTTGTTAGTTTATTTGTCAAGATTTGTGGATTAGCCTCCAAAGGCTCCATAAAAAGATCAAGCACAAAAATCGAGCAACTCCAAAAAAAAAAAAAAAAAACTAGTATGTTGTGGCCATCACGAAACCTTCTTCTATATTTTTCTTTTTTTTTTTCTGATCACTCCCCATGCTTGATGAGGAAGCAATATTCCCAACAAAAAGAAAATTTCACACGAAAAAACTTGACGACCATTCCAATGTCTGAATTATTGCAAAAGCAAAGCAAAAAGCGAAAAATGAAAGTTATTTTAAAAGCCTTGCTTAAATTGATTTCAAATATTTTTTTTATTAACAAACATAAGATGGCAACAGTTAAAAATTTTAAATCATTGAGATAATATTTCCGATCATTTCCATACAATTAAAATCACGAGAAATACGCAGACGACAATCTATTACGATTTATCTTTCTTATTGTTGCATTAATAAAGCTATTTTTATTCGCAAAAGAAAAAAAATAAAAATAAATCAACACCTCTTGTAGCGATTGGCGTCCAAATTGAACCAAAGCCTGTTTACATATGGATTCACATATATTCCAAATTTCAACCAGAACGGAGTATTACTTCTTGAGATAGGGCACTCACAATGGAAAAAAAGAACGGGTGATTGCGGTACCCCCCTTTTTAGCTGTTGACACCAAAATAAAATCAGCTCTTATATCCACTAAGGCCAACTTGCCGAGAAATTTTTCTTTCATTCCGTTCATTATTTCTTGAGATACAGCAGTCACAATTGACGACAAAAAACGTTCTATAGCTCAACCCCCGTTTGAGTCATTGACACCAAAATTGAATCAACACCTGTTCCTGTTAATGGCAACATATGGACCAAATTTTGTTAGACTCCGCCAGTTACTTCCTGAGGAATAGCAAGCACGCGTAACTCAAAAACGGTCCCATTGCTCCACCCCCCTTGGAGGGATTCGCGCCAAAAACCAATGGACACAAGTTCACATAGCGGCACATATGTGTACCAAATTTCGTTCGATTTCATGCGGTAGTTTTTGCTGTAGAGCGACCACAAAAAACTGGTCACACACAGACGTGACACACACCCATACACACATACACACATACATACACACACACACACATACACACACACACACACACACATACACACACACACACACACACACAGACATTTTCCAAAAATAGTCGAAATGGACTCAGCACACCTCAAAACGTTCGAATCCGTCAAAATTCGAAATTCGAAAATTTGCACAAATCCAATACTTTCTTCTATATATTAGATATAGAAGAAAGTAAAAAAAAAAAAAAGAAACGACAAAATCCGATTTATGGAAAATAGAAATACACTCGCGGAAACTTGCGAAGTAGAGCGGAACCACAAGTATTAATAAATCGATATTAGAAATAAACTATCAATTAAATATCAAAAACTATCAGTATAACAAAAAACATAAAAATTAGATACGACTAAGTCCGAAAACACATGGAAAAACGACAAAGTCCGAAAACGGAAAAACGAAAAAGTCCGAAAACACATGAGAAAATGACAAAGTCCGAAAATGGAAAAACGACAAAGTCCGAAAGCACATGAAAAAACGACGAAGTCCGAAAATGGAAAAACGAAAAAGCCCGAAAACACATGAAAAAACGACTAAATCCGAAAACACATGAAAAAACGACAAAGTTCGAAAATGGAAAAGCGACAAAGTCCGCAAACACATGGAAAAACGACAAAGTCCGAAAATGGAAAAATGACGAAGTCCGAAAACACAAGAGAAAACGACTAAGTCTGAAAACACATGGAAAAACGCTCAAGTCCGTAAACTCTGGACCCGAGCGGGCCAGAATACACCGCTGTCGAAGTCTTCGAGAAGGAACGCCCCTGAGACCATCGAGAATGTGTGGTCCCCGTTCCGTAATACATACCTTCCAGGTCTAGCGCGAGGGCAACAAATCCTCTGTCGACGCCCTAGGTGCGTCAGGGTGTCGTACGTAGTAGAGTAGATACCACGCTGCGGTCTATTGAGACTCATCCTCTGACTGGGATTTTTGTATCTGCTCCGCAGACCGAACGCTTCCCTGCTAAGTTTCTCCCCTCTTCTCTGCGTCCAGCAAGCCCTCTTCCTCTGCATCCCCTTCCTCTGCTGGACGCAGAGAAATGCCCTCTACTCTGCGTCCAGCAGAGAAGAGGGCATTTTTTTTTTAATTTCTCGACAGAGAGGTTCCCTTGTTCTGAACATCGGGAAAGGTTCTTTTTTTTTAACTGTCAAAGTGGTTTCCGTGTTCCTCACTTTTACAGCAACCAACATATTTCGCTCTTTTTTTTTTAATAACTATCTTAGAGGTTTCCGTGTTGAGCACTTTGACAGCAACCGACAGATTTTTCTCTCTTTTTTAAATAACTATCGGAGAGGTTTCCCTGTTCAGCACTTTGACAGCAACCGACAGATTTTTCTCTTTTTTTTAAAATAACTATCGGAGAGGTTTCCGTGTTCTGCACTTTGACAGCAACCGACATGTTTGGCTCCTTTTTTTATATCTATCGGAGAGGTTTCCGTGTTCTGTACTGTAACAGCCACCGACAGATTTCGATCTGATTTTTATAACTATCGGAGAGTTCATGCTTGTCCCCGCGTGTTGAATCTATATACTTTTCTCCGCACACACCCCACCACTTAGTTGCAAGCCTCAGGTTTCGCAAAAGCAGTACCCGCACGGCGATGCCCGTGCTAAGTTGAGGGAAATCCGTTGAACAAAAAAAAAAATCCCCCCCCCCCACACAAATTCAAGATGTCAAAATTCAAATTAATTTTTATTATTTTGCTTTCATTTCTTTCATCATGTATTAACTAAATATATTTATCTTTTTTTCTTCATTGATCTATTTTAATGGGAACAATTAGAACGCGAAAAAAACAGCCCCGCTCTCCCCTACTTAAATAGTAAGAGTTCTTTTTTACAATTTTTATTCATGTTTTGGGACATTTGACAGTAAATTATCTGCTGTTTCTTCAGTTGAAGCCAAATTGTTACCAAATAGTTGTTTAACCATAAACGATACCCAAGTAAAACGTTGGTTTTTAATAGTATTTTTCTCATAGTTTGAACAGAAGTTTAAAGCCAAAAAACATATCTTAAACTGTTTTTTTTTAAAATCCTACATTTAAGATAAAATACTACTGCTGAAAAAAGTAATTTTAAAAGGCAAACGAGGCTACTTGGATCCCAATAGAATGAAGTGTGTTCTCTTGCTCACTCAGTACTATCAGCAGCGAGACTGCGCTCGATGATGCAAGCTCGCAATGAGTGGAATAAATTGATTAACGGGATATGGTTTTATAGTCGATACGATTCTGAGAAGGAATAGCTACTTGTTTGTGTTGGAATCAAAAATTAAGATCAATAAAAAGATAAGGAAAACGATAAGCAGCAATAAATAAATAAAAAAGCTGGCAGAGAGTGCAGAATCGGAACTTTTAATTTAAACATTACTTCAACTCAGGCTTCTTTCTATACATTCTAAAAAAAACGTAACATTATAGTTCGATATTAAAAGTATTTATTGACAATTAATAGTTCGATATAAGACGTGTCTGCCGCTTATTAATGGTTTAAAAGCAGACCGAGGACTGTTGATGGCCTTTGAAAAAAGTGAGAAAGGTGACAAATTTGAAAACAAAGGTGACTAAAAGGTGACAAAGAAGTAACTAAAAGGTGACAAAAAGCAATTTGTTAAGAACTCAAAAAACAGAAAAGGATTATCCCTTTTTACTGACTTTTACCAAAATAGCCCTATATGTTTTTTGTAAAGATTTCTACAGTTTCACTTTCAATATACGTTTTAATTTTTTCCATTTTCTTAGTTTCTTCTTCACAATCCTTTCTTTTTTGCTCTTCTTTTTGCTTCTGTTTCAATTCCAAATCCTTTTTCCTTTGACATTCATCCATGTATGTTGTGTAATTTACGTGTGCTTGATGTGCACATTTAATTATTTCTGGACCGATTGGTAAAGAAAGCAAATGAGGATATTCTTTTTTACAGCGTCTTTAACTGTAAGTATGCTGTTTAAAAATCTTTCAGTACTTGCTGTCTTATTTTCACCAAAAAGGTGCTTTGAAATAGAAAATAGTCTTTCAATGTCAGCATTAGCATGTGATAATGCAAGTGAAGATTTTATCACCTTAGAAACATTAGATCATTGGAAGATGAGTCCTTTTTTGAAAGTGCTGCTGCCAGTAGATATCAATGGTTTTGTTTTCGGATGCTTCATCTTCTTTTCCCAGCTGCAAAAGTTTCCATTCATCTTGCAACTTATCGAGTGGAACATTAAAAGGCATGATTTTGGCAACCTTTATCAAATCCTTACAGCTTCTAGATTTACTTCTCTCTTTCGAATCCAAAAATTAAAAACTTTTCAGTAGCCCGTTTGATATGCAACTTTTTTCTACGGCATACTTGCATGTAGTCACACAATGCTTTTTAACAGCTCTAAAAAACATAACCTTTTCATTTTCTTTCAGTTTTGACAGTTCATCTGTCACCTCTCCACTAACAACGAGATCTTCAAGAGGTAGTCTGTTACCAACTGCAAACAGTTCATCCGTGTCTACGTTTAAAAAATCAACTTACTTTATGACAGAGAATTTTATAACCCGAGCCATAAAAGTCTGAACAATGGTCTCTTTCTTGGTACAATTTATGTATCATAGGTGCTTGCCATTGAAAGCGTTTCGTGAACTGCATAAACAAATCAGCAGATGAAAAGAAAATGCAGCTCAGGTTTTATAGAAGGTCTTTTTAAAACATTTGCAACAGCTTTATATGACCTGCATTGCATAGCTGAATTCTTTTTTAAAGGCACATGTTTAAAAAAAATAATACTAAAGAGCATCCCACTGTTCCAGTAGTCTGTTTGCTGCAGGTGCAAGGGTAAGCCAATGGGTAGTTGTGTGTTTCAGGAACTTGCGATGAGGTGTATTTAGTTGAGCTTGCACTTCTTCGAAGTCCTCCTAACGGGAAGGACCAACCATCAAAATAGCTATAAGTACAAAGAAGAAGTTCAGATGCTTCTTCACCTAATATTGCAATGCTTTGACACACGCATTATGCAATGTATGAATACTGCAAGTACCAATATTTATTAGGCTTTTTTCTCGTGTCTCAAGGATAATAGTGTCAAACAACCTAAAAACCTTTTTATTAACATAAGGACCGTCCAAAGGAAAGCATGAGACATTTATTCATGGATAATTACTCTCGGTAAGTGCTTCACATAGCTTCTCAATCGAAATTTCACCAACTGCCTTGCCCAAGAAGAAGGTTTTGAGATGCCTTGTTGTGATGCAGTATTGGCTTTCAGACCAAAATTTTATTGTTCGTTGCAGTTCTTTTTTGTCTTTGACATTAGTTTGCATCAAAGCTCAAAGTATAATAGGATAAACATGCTTCCTTTAACATGCATTCCCGAAAATAAAGAGCAAGTCCATCTATAGAAGGGATAGAAAGACTGGTTCTGCTCAGAGGGTGCAATTGCAAGCGATAAAAAAAATTCCCTGATTTCCCGGTAGTGCCGGTAGCATACTATTTTTCTTAAACAACAAGGTGGGGGGAGGGGCATATTTAAGGCTATTTTTTAATTAATGTCACTGTTAAAGCTATTATTCAGATACTTTTCAAAGATTTAATTATTTTAAAAAAAATCCTAAGACGCATTTCAAGAAAGGTGAGAAAGGTGACAAAAGTTGCAAAAGGTGACTAAAAGTAACCAAATTTTCAAAAGGTGACTAAAGGTGAGAAAGGTGACTGACTCCTCGGCCTGTTTAAAAGGAAAAAATGTTTTATTCGAAAAATTAAAACTTATACTCCTTTATTACGAGGTGCGGCGGTTACAAAATAAAATATCTATAGGTAATTATATGAATTTGGAAACATCAGAGATGAAAAGAAGAAGATGTAGAGTCTAAAAGAATACGTCGATTATCCAGCGAAGACATCATGTTCTGCAGTGCTGCCATCTATGTTTATAAAAAAGAACTGGAAATCACAGTAAAATTTCTTGACAAGCTGCGGTCTGCCGTATGCAGGTAAACGACAGTATCTGCATAGGATTTAAGTTATCTACTCAATTTTCTAATTTCATTAATTTCCGACAGATGCAGTAACCTATTAAAAAAAAAATACGTTAAAGGATTTTTTTTATCCCATAATAGCATTTTTCCATCAGTAACGGACGCATCCCACATAACGTAATCTGTATCTGTCAAACTGCAGTTGACATGCTAGGTGTATGTCAGATAAACGCAAATTTTGACTTTGCTTTAAATTCAACACGTCAAAATTGCATTCCCCGAGAAACCACAAGACGTTGTAGAGAGGTTAAAGCGCGACATTCAAAATAATGAATATATGTCTAATAACTATCCTGACATATGCAGATTCACTAACTTTTGAGTGGGGATTGTGAATCTGCTACGAATGAAGAATGGAATGTTCCATAAATCATTCTGTATGAAGTTAAAATCGATGAGCAAATAAAATGCTATCAATTGGAGAAAACTGGAGAAAACAATCGTAGTAGGGGCATTCCAAGGTATTTTTGACATTATGAACGGTCAGTTGAGCTTACTGGCCTGTCACCGGAGCTGCCGGACAGTTGGTACAGCTTACGGGTGGGTACCCAACGGTCAGTTGAGCTTACTGGCCGGTCACCGGAGCTGCCCGACAGTCGGTACAGCTTACGGGTGGGTACCCAACGGTCAGTTGAGCTTACTGGCCGGTCACCGGAACTGCCCGACAGTCGGTACAGGTTACCGGTGGGTACCCAACGGTCAGTTGAGCTTACTGGCCGGTCACCGGAGCTGCCGGACAGTCGGTACAGTTTACGGGTGGGTACCCAACGGTCAGTTGAGCTTACTGGCCGGTCACCGGAGCTGCCCGACAGTCGGTACAGCTTACGGGTGGGTACCCAACGGTCAGTTGAGCTTACTGGCCGGTCACCGGAGCTGCCCGACAGTCGGTACAGCTTACGGGTGGGTACCCAACGGTCAGTTGAGCTTACTGGCCGGTCACCGGAGCTGCCCGACAGTCGGTACAGCTTACGGTGGGTACCCAACGGTCAGTTGAGCTTACTGGCCGGTCACCGGAGCTGCCCGACAGTCGGTACAGCTTACGGGTGGGTACCCAACGGTCAGTTGAGCTTACTAGCCGGTCACCTGAGCTGCCCGACAGTCAGTACAGCAGTACGACAGTCAGTGACCGTTGGTTGGGTACCCAACGGTCAGTTGTTCTTACTGGCCGGTTACCTGGACAAAATTTTATTGACAAAAAATAGAAATTTAAATTTATTTTCTATCGAGCCGGCTAATAAACGATGCATGAAGCTATTGCACTCAGACAGGATCGAAACCGACGCCTTTCGGTTACACACCCGGTGCCTTACCGGTTGAGCCATCATGCCTTCGTCATGTGCCGTATTAAAATTTATAAATTTAAAAAAATGCACCTTCCATATAACTAATTTAATTTTAATGAAATCTGCATGTTGAATACTTAGATAGAACCAGAGTTTAATACCTCATCCAAATCGATGTTATCCTTGAAGAAAAAAAAATTAAAAAAAAATGTGATTGATAAAAAAAAAAAACTTTTGAAATTTCTTTTCTAGTGAGCTAGTTAATAAATGGTGTAAACCAACAATGCAACCTTCCGGTTACTCTCCCGGGGCCTTACGGTTGGACTATTCCGGCTTCGTCAGGGTCCGTATTAAAAATTATACATTCAAAAAAATGCACCTGTCATAGTATTGATTTAATTTTAATGAGATTTGTATTTAGAATAATTAGGTAGAACCAGAGATGAATACCTTAACAAAATCGATTTTCCCCGTTGAAGAAAAAAAAATGATTGATAAAAAAAATTATAAATTTATTTTGCAATGAGCCGGAAAATAAGTGGTGTAACAGGTCAATGCAATCAGTCGGATTCGAGCCCGAAACCTTTCGGTTACAGGCCCAGGGTCTTACCGGTTGAGCTATCCAGACGTCGTATTAAAAACTCCAAATACAAAAAAAAAAAAATGCACCTTCCATAGAACTAAGTTAGTTTTAATTGCATCTGCATTGAGAATAATTAGGTAGAACCGGAGTTTAATACCTCATCCAAGTCGATGTTTCCCGTTGCAGAAAAAAATTAAGGACAAAATTTGATTGATAAAAAAATAAAAGTTAAAATTTATTTTTCTAGCGAGCCGGCTAATAAACGATGTATGCAGCCAATTCACTCAGACGGGATCGAAACCGAGACCTTTCAGATAAGGGCCCAGCGTTTTACCGGTTGAGCCATCATGGCTTCGTCAGTTGCCGTATTAAAGATTATAATTTCAAAAACATGCACCTTTTACAGTACTGCTTTATTTTTAATAAAATCTGTACTTAGAATAATTAGGTAGAATCAGAGTTTAATACCTCATCCAAATCGACGTTTCCATTGAAGAAAAAAATAGATATATAAATGTGATAGATAAAACAATAAATTTATACATTTCTTTTCTAAGTGAGCCGGCTAATAAATGGTGTAAACGGAAAATGCAATTATCCGGTATCGATCCCGCGACCTTCCGGTTACAGGCCCGGGGTTTTACCCTTTACGCCATCGCGGCTTTGTCATACGCCAGATTAAATATTATAAGTACAAAAAATGCACCTTTCTTATTTCTGTTTTAATTTTGATAAACCCGCATTAGAAATAATTAGGTGGAATTAGAGTTTAATACCTCATCTAAATCGATGTTTCCTTTTGAAGAAAAAGAAAAAATTTAATCGATAAAAAAATAAAAATTTCGATTTCTTTTCTAATGAGCCGGCTAATAAAAGATGTAAGAAGCCAATGTACTCAGGCGGGATCGAACCCGAGACCTTTCGGTTACGCGCCCGGCGCCTTACCGGTTAAGCCATTCCGGCTTCGTCAGGAGCCGTATTAAAACTTATAAATACAAAAAAATGGTTACATGTTTGGGGAGGGGATTACACTTTCGCTTGCTTGTTGTAGTTTGTGTGTTAGTAGTAAAGGGTGTATTTTATTAACTTTTGCATAACTACTTTTACGATTACTCTTTATCATCATTACATCGCTAATTTGGAAGAATGCCACCATACTGTTAGGAACTGAAGTGAAGAGAATTCCAAGTGAATGATAATTGTGATGCACGATAAATCGTCGGAACACTGTAAAGTTAAATTGAATTTAGTCGGATTTTGAAAAAGGTTGTATCGCATATATATTTTGGCTCTGTAGTTTTCGTGATATAAGTGTCTCTTTATGAAGATAAGGTGATCTTACTGGATTCTACCACCCTACATCGATTTATGCAATACTGACAAAGTAATTAATAGTTGGAATGAGTCTGTATTCAACAATACGAAGACATAAAATTTTACGTAAAAAGCGTTTGAAAAACTCAAGCAATTTGCTTTAAGAAAAGTAAGTTTGCTGTGATCTCCATTGGTTAATATTAGGACAAAAAAAATCTGTCATTATTTTCCAAAGAAGGTAAAGTCCTTTAAAGGTTTCAAAGCAAAAAAATAAATAAATAAATAAATAAATTTAAAATTTTGTTTGTAGCACTCTTCTTCCAAGCTTCCCTGAGCAATATTCCAGTTTTGTCTTTGAATCCGGGGGATATTGAAAATTGGTGCGTTACTTAAACCTCAACAATTTCTTTGTCTCGACGAAAAAAAATAAACGTTTTTGCAGGTAAATGAAATATAATTCAGGCTCTTATGATACAAACTAGAATGAAATCTTAATTATTTATAAACAAAAACATATTGTGTAATGGGTCGAATGAGTATCAGACGCTTTTGATACTACTGAAGTAGAAAAATGGTAAAGTATAAACACAAAACGTTTTTTTTTTTTTAAGAACAAACGAATTTTATGCAGTTATTAATATTAATTTGTGGAGAAATTTTGGAAAAGGATTCATTCAAAATTATCATTTCTGTTTTATAGCAAACATTCGCCCGGAGAAAAAATACTGCCTCCATCTAACTCTTACGAACGGATTGCAATTTATCTCGACAGTCTTCAAATTAACCTAAAAGACTGGAGTGTCACTTACCTTTTGCTTACCAGAGGATGAGGGAAAGCAATCGTCCTTTCCCTCGCCCCAGTGCTTGAGTTCCGCTAAATTTTATTTCAAAATAAAATACATACTCAGCACATATTTAAGCAGAAAACAATACAATAAATTCCTTGGACCTTGGTCACTATTTTAAGTATTACAATTTTTGATTTCTTGACACTAAATTCTTGAACTTGTTTTAAAACAGCAGTTCCTGTTCATACACAGTAGCTTTTGCGCTCAGCGTTTACTCTATGCTAACAGCAAGACGCATGAAACGACATCGGTGAATATTTCATAATCAGTCTGTTGGGCCTTTGCAGCACATGGATACAAGTTTTGTGGGGCTCTTTGGATGTTTTCTTTCCATCAGCAAAAAGAAAAGAAATAGCAGGTTTGCCCCGTCAAAAGATGTTTCAAACCACGACTAAGCGATCACTGCTGGTCTTCATAGTTGAATGTCAATCTTTCGACGGACCAGAGGCAGGGATGTTACATGCAACTGGTCACAGTGCAGCCGAAAAAAGTTTTCAGGGTGGAACTCTCATCATCATCAGTCACTAAAAAAGAAAACAAACCATTAATACAATGAAAAACAAAAGAAAACTTTGAATACTATTTTACGCATGCATTATACACCTGGTACAATTTTTTAATAGTAGTGGTCTTCCTTACCACGGTGGCAGACTATTTTTTAAGGTCTGCGACGCAGCTTAAAAATTTAAAAATAGTCTGCAAGATAAACCGGCATTAGATCAATCAAATCAATTAAATTTAGTATTTTTCTCGTCTCTCAACTCGAATATAAATGAGATCTTCCAACAACAAGCATCAAGTTACAAGAGCTACACTATAAATCAATAAGAAAATCAGAGCTTTGTAAGCAGCTGGATATCTCAAAAAACTTCCTGGTAAACACATCTAGATTTCGTTGCGAGTTTTGCAGTAAGGCCAAGTATCTTGATCAATAGTAACATAACTAATCGTAAAAAGACATATGGCCGAACACCCGCTTCTTAAAGACTGCGCAGTCGTATATGTATGTATACAGACGTGTTTAGGCATGTGTGTTTGTAGTGTATGTGCTGGCGTGTATGTGTGCAGGCGTGTGTGCGTGAGTGTGTGAAGGTGTGTGGTGAGCAGGCGTGCATGTATGCAGATGTGTTTGCGCATTTGTGAAGGTGTTCGCGTGCTTGTGTGTGTGTGTGTAGACGTGTTTAGACGAGCTTGTGTGTTCGTGCTGGCGAGTATGTGTGCAGCCATGTTTGTAAGCGTATCTGTGTGACCAGGCGTGTGTGCGAGTGTGTAAAGGTGTGTGATGAACAGGCGTGCATGTATGCAGGCATGTGTGCGCATTTGTGTAGGTGTTTGTACGTGTGTAGATGTGTGTGTGTAGGCTTGCCTGGGTGTGTGCAGACATGTGTATCCGTGTTTTTATAGATGTGTATAGGGGTGTGTGTGTGTATAGACGTATGTCAGAAAGTAGTGAAATGATCTTTTTTACTTGGTGTTTTAAATTTTTCTCTTACCTTCTGGTTTACATTTTGAACCAAAATTCAAAACATGACACGCTTTGTGTTATATTTTTAGATTGGTATTTTGCTATCGTATTAAGCATTTTTGTTGATTACTGGTCTTTTGAAGAAAGCTCACATCCTGAGAATCGTCGATAAAGAAATTTAGTGCAAGTTTTCTCAAAAACTAGAAAAACTGCCTTTTTCGTAATAACATTCTCAAAGTGTACTGATGAAGTTTTTTAATGGATGTACTGTACCTCTTTGGGTTTTGACTTTATTGTGGACACCAGAGTGATAATCGTAAATACGAAGGCCATAGTTTACAACCCTAAGGTAACGGGCTATGGCTTTCGCATATAGCTATAATCTACATCATACTTTATATATATAATAATTATAAAGTAAGTATTTCGAGTATATAACAGCTTGCAACCTTACGGGGTTACAAACTATAAGGCACCACTTTATTGTTCAACAGATGAAGCTCTGATTCTCGGGTCTTTTTGAAAAGAAAGAATTTATCTAGTGGTTCACCCAAAGCCACTATCTTAGAAAGAACAAAAAGCCGATAAAAGAGGTGACGAGGCTTTTTTTATAACTTGATAAATGCAAGGAAACGACTTATAAGTTGCCCATAATACGAATTAAGAGGGTTCACACTTAAAAACCACAATCTTTGGAGAGTATAGTATGACTCTGATAAGCTAAAGCTTGACCTCGAGTTTGGATTTTGTAAAATCAACATGAAGAAAATAATTGATGGAGCCATCGATCTTTGTCAAGAATATATGCAAATCTATTTTAATCATACAGAACAATTTCAGCAGCATCTTGCTTCTTCATACAAAAGAGACGCTAAACTACAAAGCAGCATTGCCAAACAAGTAATCGAAAAAGTTTAAGGGAATTACGATGCCAATTGACGTTGAACTTACACAGTGTGTTCCATTTTAACCTTCAAGACCTCTATTTTCGAAACCGTTAGTCCTAGATGCATACTTTAAATTGCAAAAATGTTCAAAATCGGTTGCAGAGTTAAGATATTGAAAGTTTGAAGCGAAAATAAAAACGAGTCAAAAAATACAAAATTTAACTTTTTATACTGGCCCTAGGTACCCTAACTTACATTTTGGGAAATAATCTCCATTGAAAGATATTTCTAACACATCAAATTTGACATTTGAGCGACCAAAACTCAAAGAGGTATTTGAATTCAATGTTTTATTGGACCAATTAGAAGATGAGATTGGAACTTATTGCCGTTTCATAAGAATGACAGTTTGTTGAAGTAAAAACAACGAAGTATTTATATTTTCCATTGCTTTTCAAAAATAAATGCAACCTTTACGCCATGATACGCAAAAACACACTACAAAACCGCAATCAATTTCAAAAAACCACTCTATGCACATATATAATTTTAAACCCTTGTTAAATGCTATATTTTCCCCCAAAAGGTGTTAATGACGGCGAGTGTAAAGTGGTATAAATGACAATACGCTGCGTTTCATATCTCGGTGAATATTGGTCGTAGTAATGTCAAACTACTTAATGGAGATTATTTCCCTGAACATAAGTTAAGGGACCTAGGGCCTGTACAAAAAGTTAAATTTTGTATTTTTTGACTCATTTTTATTTTCTCTTCAAACTCTCAACATCTTAACCCTTTATCTGGTTTTGAACATTTTTGCAATTGGGAGTACGCATCTAGGACTAACGGTTGCAAAAATAGAGGTCTTGCCGCTTAAAACGGAGCACCCTGCATATCTTATATCAATTATGAGAAATAAGGGTAGTGTGAAAGGTTATACTTTAACGTCGCTCATTCCTTAACCTAAAATTCTTCGGGTTGCGATTTGGAAATGTACCCAATTTAGTCTTCTAATTTGCAAGAGGAACAAATAGTATTTGCCAATTACCAATAAAATATTCACTGAAGATGGTATTAAATAAATTTTGAACTTCTAAATGCACAAATCTGATGGAAAACAAAATAATATTTCTTTTTTCGGCATTCGCAAATGTAAGTCTTATTTTCTTTAGTTTAATGTGCTTCAAAATGCTTACTTCTTTTAATTCTGTTTGAATTAAATTTTACTATTTGGGGAGAGCGGGGCTTAAGGTCCGTTTCTCAAACAAGGTCAAAACTTGTTATGTAAATTTAGTTCCAGAATTATTATTCCGAAAGTAAACTAGAGTATGGATATGCCCCTTTGATGTTTATTGTTTTTTGAGTTGCATTACTTAAGATTTTTCATAATTAATTTTTTAGTACGTAAAACCAAAATGAAACAACTTGTCTCACCTTAGGGCAAGTTGTTCCATATATTAACCTGACGATTACTAACGATGATCATTTTAAGAAATGCTTCAAGACAAGTAACTTGTTAAAGGTTAACTTGCGTTTTTTTTTTTTTTTTTTTTTTTTAATGTAAGCAAATGTTTATTTCAAGACTAATGAACAATATCGTTCAAATAATCAGTTGTTTCTCTTAAACTTACAACAAATTAAACTGGAGTAAATTACGAAATTATCACAACGTGAAATCGTAACATGGGCACAAGCCAATTGGCGAGATACGAAATTGTCATAACGTGTAACCGTAACATGGGTACAAACCAACTGGCGAGAAAATTCATCATACATTATTTGTAAATATACAGGCGAACCAAAAGACCTTTTAATTTTTCTATAACGGGCAAAGCCGTGCGGGTACCACTAGTCACGAAATAAAATGGAAGTGTATCACTGATGTGATTTCGCCTTGCAGGCACAGTGTAATCCATGCACAAGAAATCCACACAATTGTTTAGAAGAGTAAATTAAAATGTTTATTTCCGTCAAGTTCAAAGAGCGTCACAAATATTGGCACACATACCGTGCGAAGCCCGGGGCGGAACGTCGCCGGTCAAGTACACCAACACATTACCACTTCATATCACATGAGCATCAAATGGCAATTTCGGAACACACGTCCATTAATCCAATTTTGCAAACATGCGGGCATAACGGGGCGAAGGGAACCCCTTCGATCAAAGATCACAATGCCCGGCAGAGTTCGCATGCCGGCAGCGGGAAAAAGCAACCCTCTACTGAAGAAACATTCGCGAGCCCAACACACCTTTTCAACACGAGGAAAAGGTGTCAACTGCCGGAAAAAATCGAGCAAATTACGTGGCAAAACAAAAGTCCGTTATACGTGATAACAAAACTGGTGACCTAAATGCACAAATCAAAACTCTTAAACACAACATTAACAACTGTCTCTTCTTACGTCATCATTTGCATATTTTCCCAGACCGACGCGGAGGTGAAAGTTCGCTCCGAAAGGGAAACTAAACCAAGCGCGAACTCAAAGCGAGTGAGAAATAAGGGATTCTAATGAGGAATACCCCACACCATCCTTTTAGACATATTTGTTTATTCTTCAGTTCTATTCAGAGTCACAACTGACTACAACTGTATTTATGTCGAGGACTGCATACTAAGTGCCTTGGCTCCATTATTTTATATACCGATAGATGGCAGCACCATCACCGGATCGAACAGTTAATGAGAATTTTGAACTAGTCCAGGAGCTAATAGCTGCCTAGTACTAGCACCCCCAGAGGTATCGTTTCACTTGGAGGACATTGAGACCACGAGCATATTTAACTTCGCCTAGTCCCCTTTAATGACGACGGTGGGTCTTCGACCATCGAGGTTCGAACCCAGGACCCTCCGGCCCCGAATCCGACACTCTACCGATCGGGCTACCACGGCCCTATTCTTCAGTTAAAGCCCGTTATTACCAAGTAGTTGTTTAACCATAATCGATACCCAAGTTATGCTCTGATTTTTAAAAGTATTTTTCTCATGGTTTGAACAGAATTTTAAAGCCAAGAAAACACATTTTAAAGATTTTTCAAAGAATCCCATATTTCGGGGTTAAGACTATTGCTGAAAAAAGTAATTTTAACAGGCAAACGAAGCTGCTTGGATCTCACTAGGATGAAGTGTGTTACTCTTGCTCATTCAATACTATTAGCAATGAAACCGCGCTCAAAGATACAAGCACGCAATGAGTGGAATGAATCAATTAACGGGATTAAGATTTACAATAGATAATTAATAATAATAATAGTAAGATACGGAAAACGATAAGCATTAATAAATTAATTAAACGCTGATATTTAGAGATCAGAATCTGAACTTTTAATGTAAATAATACTTCAACCAAGGATTCACTCGATACGTTCTAAAAAACATAACACTATGTAGTTAGATATTAATAATATTTATCGACAATATATAGTTCGATATTAATAATATTTATTGACAATATATAGTTCGATATAAGACGCGTATCAAGAAAACACTTGCTTCAACAGAGGAACTATATATCGTAGTGCTGCCATCTATGTTCAATAAATAAAGCTAGAAATGAACCCTACCTACTACTTTTGGTTTAAAAGATCAAGTGTTTTATTTAGAAAACTCGAACTTATAGTACATTATTACGAAGTGCGGGGGTCTCAAATTTAAAAATATTTTTTGCTACATCAATTTGGAAAACTTCGGAGATGAAAAGAAAAATAAGGAATGTAAAATGATATGATTGAAAATCCAGCGAAAACCATGTTTTGCTGTTCAACCATCTGTTTATAAAAAAATAACTAGAAAACACAATAGAATTTCTTTGCAAGTTGCGTAGGTCACGAAGAAGAATGTAGGGGAATGTGGGGCAAAGTGAAATAGCGGGGCGAAGTGAAAAGTTGAAATATTTTCTCTGCGTTTAGCTTCGCCTATCTGGTAATGTTTTAACAATGTAGTTGCACATGTAGTTTATTCCAGTCAGACAAAAAATACCGCCGAAGATAAAATCATACAATAATGCAGATAATTTTCAAAAATCGATACTACATTGATCTATCCCATGTTATTTGGAAATGAAAGAAATATTGAAATTTATTACGTGTTGTGGCCAGCCGGAATGATTTAAATATGAGATGTGACCTTCCGGCAGAAAAGGGGTGATCTCCACTGCTTGAAGATTTGTTACTTTGCACCCAGTTTACATAGTAATGGGACTTGTAATTGTTTTTCAAGACAGGCTTTTTTTTTATCACCCTATTACTAGGGTGTGTCTTAATGTTTTATTTAAACATTGGCTTGTGCATTTGTGATAAAATGTATCTGCACCCGAAAAGTTTATGAAATTGGTTATTGAATAGGCAGATTGGTATTTAGAGAAGAGGAAATGTATGGATTTACAAGAAAAACATTTTACTTGTGATCATTAACATTAAAACTGATTCAGAGCAGGGCTGCTGAGTCGGAAGGAAAATGGTCGACTCCGATCCCTGGATTTTGAAACGCCCGACTCCTACTCCGGATTTTTTTTAAATTGTATTTTTCAATTGCCTCTCTCCCTTCAGGAGAAGGCGGGAAATCTCTAAACAGGGATTAAAATATTAATTCCTTTCTATGAAAATTTCGCATTTTTTTGTAAACCCAAGACGCATACAACGTTAGAAATTCAATTTAAAAATCAAACTTTCCAATAGTTACGTGTTTAAAAATGAGGCGAATTAAAAATCACTTTAAAAAATGAAAAGGATTACCCATAATTTGCTCCCTCCCCCCTTTGATATTTAACAAATAGATATTGATCAAATCGTGTGCTTTCAATTTTTGAAAGCCGTAATTTGAGAGAAAAAAAGCTTTTTTCTAAGTACAAGTTCTTGAGAGGGGGTGGTTTGCCCCGGGTGACACCCATGTGGTAGGTGACACCCAAAGTTGATTTCAGAGTTTATAAAAAATATATATACATCAATTCTGAAAATGTTCCCTATTATATTTTAAATTATATTTCATCAATAAAGTTTCCACGAAAATAGGGCACATATACGTCAGTCGCAAAGTTTACACAAAATGCGGCGGTATACAGATTTGCATGAATAGTTTTTTCTATACCTATATCTCTTTTTCGCTAAATTTTTAATTTAAATTTTATTGGCTACTTTAGAATTAACCTTAATATAAAGATTTTAAGTTTAATTGCAATTATTGAGTGTTGTAATCAAGAAATTATTTACACTTATTTGTTCCACACTTTGTAGTGAGAACCAAGCGAGTGAAAGAAGTGAGAAAAGTCTTAATAAAGAAAAAAAAACAGATTATTTCATCGGACTTTTTGGATTCATGATTTCGCGCCAGACCTTATTTGAATTTGACGATCACCCTCAAAAGTTTCCACCTGAGCTACGGGTCTCGATTTACTAAATTGTTACATTTCTTTTACTATTCTTTTGTTGAATACGATTGTTAAAGCAAAGCGATTACATATTTGGCACCATATATTAACTTTAACCCCTACTCAAGGGCTAACAAGTCGAATTTGAGAAAATAGAAGCGATTATAATGCTAGTTATATATCCTGGAAGTTCCGGAAAACTGAAGGTGTCCAATATTAATATTCACTTCCTCCAGTTAAAAAAAAATCGCTTAAATAACGTAAACCGTAAATCTTATATTTAAACTTAATTTTTGAAACTAACAACAATAATAAAACCTGCCATTAAAAATAAAAATAAAAAAAAGTTTGTCATTTCAAAGCTGCACAAAGACTAAATCAGTATTAAGGGCCTTGCCGCTGCTCACTTCGTTGGTCAGCTACAGTTCACCACGTGAGGTGACTCGATGCCACCTGCTGCGGGTGACAATGATTTTAAAGGTTTTACCCCTGAACGTCTTCCGGGCATGCTGAATGTCGGCCCATGAGGTTTAGAGGGACGAGACCGGGTGGAATGGCTTCCCCTGGTTGTCCTGTATCTCACGGTGCCATTATTGACCTGGTAGACAGTCACCGTTCAGAGGAGATACACTGTTAAAAATTCAGGAAAATTTTCTGGTAATTGTTACTGTAAAATGGCGGACTAACGCATCGCTGATTTTTACGGTAATTTATACCGGAGAAATAAGCGATCCCAGCGCCAATTGGTTGCTGCGGCCTACCAAGAAAACCGTAAAATTTTACAGTAACATTTGATTTTTACGGTAATAGATACTGGCAACATGGATGCCAGTAACAATTACCGTAAATTTTCCGGAAAATTTTTAACAGTGTAGGGTTTACAGACATACACGAACAGGGTTTAACAGTTATAGATCAGGAGGCACCACCCCCTTGTTGCTTCGCACGCTAACCCCAGTTTGCCTCTTGCGGTGGCCCAATGTATAAACAATTTATAATTTTAATAATAATTTTAATAATATGTGCAATTCATTATTTTAATAAGACTTACCCGTGGATGCCTTGACCCGTAAGGTTTAGTGAAATGAGCGAAAGCGAACTGGCTTCCCCTGGCTGTCCTGTATCTAACGGCACCAGTGTTATCCTGGTAGACATTACCAGTTCGGAGGAGATACACATATCCATACGGGCACAGGTTTCAATAGATTAAGTCATCAAGAACTAGTATGTTGTGGCCATCACGAAACTTTCTTCTATATTTTTCCTTTTTCTGATCCCTCCCCATGCTTGACGAGGAAGCAATATTCCTAACAGAAACAAAATTACACATGCAAAAACTTGACGACCATCCCAATGTCTGAATTATTGTAAAAACAAAACAAAGAGCGAAAATTGAAAGTTACTTTAAAAGCCTTACTTGAATTATTTACAAATATTTTATTTGTTAACAAACATAAGATGGCAACAGTTAAAAATTTTAAATCATTTAGATAATATTTCCGATCATTTCCATTCAATTAAAATCACGAGAAATACGCAGACGACAATCTATTACGATTTACCTTTCTTATTGTTGCATTAATAAAACTATTTTAATTCGCAAAAAAAAAAAAATCAACACCTCTTGGAGCGATTGGAGTCAAAATTGAACCAAAGCCTGTTTACGTATGGATTCACATATATTCCAAATTTCAACCAGAACGTAGCATTACTTCTTGAGATAGGGCACTCACAATGGAAAAAAAGAACGGGCGATTGCGCTACCCCCTTTTTAGCTGTTGACACCAAAATAAAATTAGCTCTTATACCCACTAAGGGCTACTTTTCAAAAAAAATTTTTTTGATTCCGTTCGTTATTTCTTGAGATACAGCAGTCACAATTGACGACAAAAAACGTTCTATAACTCAACCCCCGTTTGAGCTATTGACACCAAAATTGAATCAGCACCTGCTCCTGTTAGGGGCAACATATGGACCAAATTTTGTTTGATTCCGCCGGTTACTTCCTGAGGAATAGCAAGCACGCGTAACTCAAAAAACGTCCCATTGCTCCACCCCCCTTGGAGGAATTCACGCCAAAAACCAATGGGCACAAGTTCACATAGGGGCACATAAGTGTACCAAATTTCGTTCAATTTCATGCGGTAGTTTTTGCTGTAGAGCGGCCACAAAAAAACTGGTCACACACACATGTGACACACATACACACACACACACACACACACACACACACACACAGACAGACATTTTCCAAAAAATAGTCGAAATGGACTCAGCACACCTCAAAACGTTCGAATCCGTCAAAATTCGAAATTCGAAAATTTGCACGAATCCAATACTTTTTTCTATATATTAGATATAGAAGAAAGTAAAAATAAATAGCAGTAACTTCAGGATGTATTTACTATTAAAGTGCTGATCGAAAATATCGGATATATACATATATATCCAAATTATTCGGATATACAGTAGAATACCTTTATAACGCCGACCTATATAACGCAATTCTCTATAAACCGCACAACTTTTCAAAAGTAAACAAAGAGGTTTTGAAGTTCAAAAAATCCTGTTTTGTCTTGCAAACATAACTAGTATGTTGTGGCCATCACGAAACTTTCTTCTATATTTTTCTTTTTTTTTTTTTCTGATCCCTCCCCATGCTTGACGAGGAAGCAATATTCCCAACAAAAACAAAATTACACATGCAAAAACTTGACGACTATCCCAATGTCTGAATTATTGCAAAAGCAAAGCAAAGAGCGAAAATTGAAAGTTATTTTAAAAGCCTTGCTTGAATTAATTACAAATATTTTATTTGTTAACAAACATAAGATGGCAACAGTTAAAAATTTTAAATCATTGAGATAATATTTCCTATCATTTCCATACAATTAAAATCACGAGAAATACGCAGAAGACAATCTATTACGATTTATCTTTCTTATTGTTGCATTAATAAAAATATTTTTATTCGCAAAAAAAAAAAAAAATCAACACCTCTTGGAGCGATCGGCGTCAAAATTGAACCAAAGCCTGTTTACACATGGATTCACATATATTCCAAATTTCAACCAGAACGTAGCATTACTTCTTGAGATAGGACACTCAAAATGGAAAAAAAGAACGGGTGATTGCGCTACCCCCCCCTTTTTAGCTGTTGACACAAAAATAAAATCAGTTCTTATACCCACTAAGGGCTACTTGCCGATAAATTTTTCTTTCATTCCGTTCATTATTTCTTGAGATACAGCAGTCACAATTGACGACAAAAAACGTTCTATAGCTCAACCCCCGTTTGAGTTATTGACACCAAAATTGAATCAGCACCTGTTCCTGTTAATACCAACATATGGACCAAATTTTGTTTGATTCCGCCAGTTACTTCCTGAGTAATAGCAAGCACGCGTAACTCGAAAAACGTCCCATTGCTCCACCCCCCTTGGAGGAATTCGCGCCAAAAACTAATGGGCACAAGTTCACATAGGGGCACATATGTGTACCAAATTTTGTTCGATTTCATGTGGTAGTTTTTGTTGTAGAGCGGCCACAAAAAACTGGTCACACACAGACGTGACACACATACACACACACATACACACACACATACAGACAGACAGACATTTTCCAAAAATGGTCGAAATGGACTCAGCACACCTCAAAACGTTCGAATCCGTCAAAATTCGAAATTCGAAAATTTGCACGAATCCAATACTTTCTTCTATATATTAGATATAGAAGAAAGTAAAAAACAAATAAAATTCTCAAAACCCCCATTATTGGGGTAGCCTAAGAACTAAGTATGCACCCATTAATTGACAGTAATTGATTTTCGGCAATTTTCACCGATTAATCAGCAGAAAATAATTGTTTTAGCTAAATTACTTTGATGTGCTAAGAACAACCATTAACAAAATATGGCGACTTTACTCAACAGGTTTTATATTTGAATGTAATTTCGCTCCGTTTTTTTCTTAATATTCGATTTGTGCATTACTGTTACTTAAGATCATTATCATGAATGGTTTTAAGAAGTTCTTAAAGATAGTAGTCAACTTCTTCATTTTACACCAAAAACTTATGTAGTCATCACAGAATCATATTGAGCTGTAATTAGTCGCATAACGTAGAAGTGTTAACAGCAGAATACCTAAGTTACATTTTCGATTCACAAGTCAACGTATGTGAATAAATAAAATTAAAAAAAAATATTTTTTTTGTATATTTCTTAAATGATCCAAAATCATTAAGAACTATGCTAAAGTTCTGTAACGAGCTTTTTTTTACCCAAGAGCAAGTCTGACCTACGGTCGAAAATCGAATCTTTTATTTCAAATAGAAAAAGGAATTTTTAATTTCTTGTTTCCAAAATCATTTTTCATATCAATTGCATCTCTCAGGTTCGTTACATTATTGAAACTTTTAGCTTGCAAAGTCACTTAGCCATTAATATGTGAGGACTTTACTTTCAAATCTGATTGTATCCAGTTTTATGTCAGAAACACTAACTGTTAGAATTTCCCACATGCTTTGGTAGAATAGCATGTGACTATTTTCCTAAGTCCAGGAATTTTTCCTCAATTTTACCAGACATAAATTGCCAATTTTATTTTGGATATATTCCTTTTTGGTGTAAAGTAGGGGAAATCATCCATTTTTCAAAAAAAAAAACACGCAGTTTCTTCAGAAAAAAACATTAGATTTTTAAAAAATATTGAAAATTTAATGTATTTTTTTTTTTGCTTGCTCTACTTTAATCCGTCCTACTTATTTATTTATTTAGGTAATGTTCCGTGCAAAGAATAAAGGACCTTCGATTCAATTAAGTATGAACAACGAAAACACCCAGGATCGATTCAAATAACAACGTTGAAGGTATTAATATTGAAAGATTACAATTTTTAACACACCTAATCACAATTTAATAATTTCTTAATCAAAATTAAATAATAAAACTAATGAATTAATATTAATTTAGTATTCACAATTTGGAGGTCGCTCTTATCTAACTGATAACAGCAGGGCCTGATTACCGCACAGGCCTACTAGGCCTGGGGCCCCCTCTTAATAAGGGGCCCCAAACTACTTAAAGAATTTTGCATAGCGTTACAACTACACAAAAAATACACTTTTTTTTAAAATAATAGCCTTCAGGGGGCCTCCAAATTAGTGTGAGCCTTGGGCCTCACTTTTAGTTAGTCGGGCCTTGGATAACAGACTTGCACAAGGCGTAAGGTTCTGCGATCCGGACAGGTACCACGCTTGATTGGAAATGCTCAGCCAGTGCTTCGCTCCGCTATTTTATTTGTAAACTAATTTTGAGTTGGAAGCGGCAAATTCAAATTTGGATGAATAACTGGCCCTTTTGATACGAATGAGTGGGTTTTGGCTAATACGGGATAAGTACCACTTTGCTGTAAAAGACCTGGCAAGAAAAAAGGGGATGGATATACACCGTTTAGGTGGTAAAACCAACATTTAAGCATTTTTTAACAGTACATATAAACTACTTTGAGAAGAAAGAAGTTATTGGGTCAATAGGGCTTATGTTAGAGATTCTGAAAACATAAAAAAGAAACTTTTTTTTCTAAAAGTGAATTTTTTTCGTTTTGAAAGTAAACACTTCATGTAATTGGTGACCCAGCTGGTCATCCTACCCAGCTAGCTGAAACATGAAATAATGGTTTTCTTTATCAGCTGCGAAATGAAGTTTTAATGATAAACATTTAGAATTTGTGGTAGTGACGCAGCTTCTGATTCTGTACTAAAAACAATCCTACATCTGAACTTAATTTAGTATCCCGGAACAAATTCCGTCCTATGTATAAAAATAATAGTTTAAAAAACTAAAAAATAAGTACACTTTGGTAGCAAAATGAACTAAAAAGTTAAAAATAACCTTTGGATGGCAAGTATATAAAGTAATTGACCAAACACCAAATTTTACTGTAATAGAAATAAAAAAAAGGGTAGGGGCTGCCTATTCACATTTTTGCATGGATAACAAGTGGATCCACAAACATACAAGTTAAGCAAATAATAGCTTGTTAATTAGAATAAACCTATAACTTATTGTTGATAAATTAATTTGATTATAGAATATTGCATTGTCATCGGGTCTGAGGTTGCATTCCAAATTTTGAAAGAATCTGATCACAAAAAGCGGGCGAAAATCGAGTTGCAAGATTATAAATTTGATTTTGGTGTAGACGGGATTAGAACCCACAACCAAAGATTCCCGGAGGTGGACGTCAGCGAAGACCCGCGCCTTAGACCGCTCGGCCACGAACGCTCATAAAAAGGTGGAATGTACAAACAGTAATAAGCCACTAGCTCTTAGTCGAAAGGAGAGTTACTCACAAACACACAAGTTAAGCTAATAAAAGTGTGTTTTAATTTTTAAAAAAATTGGTTTACTTTTGATTCAGCAAGTTTTCACCAAGGAATTTGCGATTTTGATACCTTTCCAGCTGATAGCTCAGTTTATTAGTCCTACAAAAATGAGACCTTGCTATACGGGCTTCTTTGAAAACTCTGAAGAATGCGTTGGTATGGGGTAAGTATGAGAAAAAAGAAACATAGGGCAAATGGGAAAAATACTTACCATACTTGGTGGTGATTTCTGAAACTAAGACTATTGATCAGAGAAGATTAAGTAACATAAAGAAGACGTTCTAACAGTTCCTTAAACTTCCATACTTCTGTGTAGGCATCATCATGGTTTGAAAACGCCACTGAAAAAAAACGACTGTTTTTTAAAATCAAGTAACCTTATGTTTTGCTCAAATGTGTTTCAATTAGTTTTAATATATCGAGCAGATGATAAAAAAACACATTTAGTTATGAATTTCACCTTTCCAGCTATTTTCAATGTGGAATTTAGGTGTTTCCATTTACTATCATACAGGCTGTACTTTGAAGTAAATGGAAACAACTTAGTTTTTCATCTTACATTTTTATGAAAGACTAGCTCTTGCCCGCGGCTTCGCTCACGTTGATGTATTTTTTTTTCAATTGATTCAAGTTAATGGTCATTACAGGCAGAGGTCAAATAGTTACCAAAGCATTGTTCGTCTCTAGTTCCGCCAACATTTCAAATTGCCTGCCCCCTTAAATGTATCAAAAGGTATGATTAAAACTGAAAATTAGGGGGAAAGGGAGTAAATGAAATGTTGGCAAAACTGAGAAGAAACCCAAAAATCAAAAAAAAAAAAAAAAATAAATAAATCACGAAAACGTTCAGGAGTTGTAAGGAAGTCAGTTTGGGTAATTCCCAAAAAATCCAATTCGAGTGAGGTCAACTATTCTTAAATAATGTGAAACAGTTCCCTTATAATCCCGATCTCCATCAAATACATAATCGACAGCGCTACACCGGCAATCTAAATTATTGTATAATGGGTAACTTCTTACCGTCAAAATTGTCCCAAAATAGGGTCAACATTGATGCTACCCGAAATGTTTCCAATAAACAGTAAAAATTTGGCAATTGTTTGAAATTGTGTGCAAAGACAAAGCAATGGAAGTTTTTGCGCTGTTTATGAATTTGCGAATTAGTTGGCGAATTATTTTACGTGTTAACAAATTTAAAAAAAGAAATATCAAAGAAATGGCGATATTTGGTTACATGGTGAAAACCGAGAAACAGTATTGCGTAGTCTTAAGCTTCAAAAACAGCGACAGTTGAAAAAAATGCCAAATGCCTTAGCTATTGAAATGATTCCGCAAAAAAAGTTTGGCTAGATTCCAGCTGATCGATTAAATACCCAGTCAATACTAATAAATAAAAAAAACCATTAATTGCCTCAAAGTTGCATTAAAATGGAAAAAAAAAATCAGCCAAATCCATGTATTATTTGCCAATCTTGTGCAAAAATCTTACTTCAAGATTTGACTTGAGAAAAGCCTTGAACAGTCACGAAAAGCAAAGATAGTCAACAATACAACAACAGTCGTTATCGACAGGGAGTTGAGATGATACACTAAATATTGTATTGAGTTAAGGAAAGCCTTCGAACATGGATCTAAAAAGCTCATAACTCGTTTTTTATTCTACTTAGAAATTTCGAACAGGTGCCATATTCAGCAGAAAAATCAGAGCTTTCGATGGACATATAATGTAAATATGTGCAAGTATTTTTTCATCCCTATATTAGAGAATTTATACGAAAATTGTATTTTATTGCCCCCTAAGGGGGTTTTGCCCCCCATAACGGGACGAAAACTACCCTATGTGTTATTCTGATGCATAAGCTATATTATTGTAAAGTTTCATAAAAATCCGTTCAGTAGTTTTTGCGTGAAAGAGTAACAAACATCCATACATCCATACAGACAAACTTTCGCATATATAATAGTAGTAAGATGTAAATTTTGATGTGAATTACACTTGTGTGTATTTTACATAAATTTTACAAATATATTAGCTTTTCGCGTGATTTTTTTATAGGATTTTGGATTACATTTGGGTTTTTCAATGGGTTGAACTATGAGCAACCAGTAATTCCATTAGTGACAGTAGCCCCAGCCAGTAGTCCCAGTACCATTGAGTATGATTAGTGTAGGACTTTATATAAATTTCTTAACCGATTGTATATATTGCGATTATCAATCACATCAACCTCCAGGGGAAATAAACCCTTGTGTCCTTGGAGTTATTGTAAACCGATTTCATTCGCTAACAAACCGGTTTAAAGTCGAATTTTCCATTCGGAGCTACTGTCAGAGTAGGACACAATGCACAAAATTTTGTGTCTCAATTTATCCGAAAGAAAGGGAAGAAGTTACAGTTGAAACATTGAACTTCGGTTTCCAATTGTAGTGTTCGGTTCTGATAATTTGAGCTAGGACCTTGACAATGTTTACTTCTTTTGGGGGTAATCGGGGCACCGAGTTGAGATGGGTAACTTTCGTTGTAATTTTGCAAAAGTTTTCCGACTCCAATCCGTTTCAGTGACATGTTCCATTTACACTGAACTCCCCAAAAAGAGTTAAAAGCAATAGGACAGGGATCGTCTAGGTCACAGCCAAGGAAACAAGAAACGGATCAATCGACACAAATAAAGGTTAATGAAAAAAAAATGTTGAAATAAAAAATTGATAAAGAGCTGGTCTAAAGTAAAAATACCAACGGCTAATTCTTATTTCATAAATATATTTAGAATTCCTTTTTTTTTTGAGCAATCACGATTGCTTATTGTTCTCATTTGACTGTTTTGATGTCCTATCTTTTTATTTTCCCACCGCCACCCTCCGCATCCTGTCACCGTCGACCGGCTACTCACGATGCTGCTCCTAGAGCGAAAGCCGTCTCCAGGTTGCATCCATGTCCTACACACACGCGCATACATACACAACTACACACACACGCGTACACATACACACACAAACACACACACACACCACCACATACACAAACACATACACACAAACACATACACACACGCATACACACAAACACATACACACACGCATACACACAAACACATACACACACGCATACACACAGACATACACACACGCATACACACAGACATACACACAACTACTCACACATTCATGCACACATACAGACACCTACACATACACACACATACACACAACTATCCACACATTCATACCTGCACACAGACAAACACACATGCCTGCACACACATACCCCTACACAATATACATACCCCCACACACAAACACACATTTTCTACGTACGCACACTCGTGATTGCGGAAAACATAATTTGAATTCAAGAGGTCAAAATTCAAATTATTTTTTTTTAATCTTTTTTAGTTAATACATGAACAGTATTAAATTCTAAGTTAAAATTCCCTAAGAAAATAATTTCTTAACTGCACAGGAGTCGACAACTATGAAAAGGCTGAACAAGATAAATTTAACTATACATATCTTTTTTTCTGAGACATTTAATGATATCTACTAGTAACACACTGAATGACACACTGAAGGTTCAACTTTTCGATTCATACATCAGTTTTGTCTTAATTTTTAGTGAAAAAATTTGTGTCCATGACTAAGATTTCCTTTACCGATCCATAGAAAAAATTTAGAGTTTAATTGAAAAATAAATCTTATTCAACACATAAGGAGAGACTGACAATAAATGGGATATGAGGTTGAATGGGCAACTACTTGTTCTCCTAAATGATCGTCGAAAGAAATGGTAGCAACCTATAGCGGTAGTGATTCAAGTAATGTCAAAATTATTGCCCTTCTGAGTTGAGCCACATTCTTATAAAAGTACAGTTAACAAGAATCTGCTTGAAAAGTAAATTTTCACTTTCTTCCTTAACCAGTTAGTAATTATAAAGTATTCATTATTCTTCAGTTATGCGTTTCATACATAGTTCGAGTGTTCCAGGCTTCCCAAAGTGGGTGCCGTGGAACCCTGATCTGCCGTAGAAATCGACCGTCGATTGGTACGGCGAAGAGTCGTCCATGGTGTCAAATCTGTTTTTTTTAATCTTTTATTTTGGAAAAAAACAAAGTTCAGTAGTTCTTCGAGAATGTTTGGGTTACCATTGAAGTCATTTGTACCAACTTAGATTAGTGATCTTTTATAAGCAATAACTTACACAGAAATTTTTTTATAGCAATTATAGTAGCAATTCCACTTTTAATTTCGGGTTTTTGTGTTGATTACTCAGCTAAAGTGTTGTTATGTAGTTCTCAAATCATGTGTTTTAAATATTTATTTTAAAAAATTTTAATTGATTTTGAAGTATTAGATCATAATCCTTTTATCTCTTGGAAATTGCTATACAACTAATTGATTTCATTTTTAATTAAAGAATATGAACTAAAAAAATCTGTAGTTATAATCAGGAAACCACACAATAGGGTAAAGAAAAAATCTGAAGAAGTAACAATCAAAAGAGCACAGTAAAACATGTTTCTGGACAAAGTAATACTCCTCATGCCCCTGTTATCAGACTGAGATCTTTGTCTGCAGAGATTTTGGGAAAAAAAAGTGCATAAATCACCGTAGTCAGAGATGAAAATGTTGCTTCCTAACTTAAAATGTTTTTAAGGCACTTCTAGAGTGTTAAGATAAAATTCAAAGCAAGAAAGTTTCCGTTACACACCATTTAGTTTTCTATATTATTATAAGGGTTTATTATTTTATTATAAGGCTATTTTGATACAAAAGAGAGAGAAAGCTTATCTTGAAATTAAATTTGACTTCCAATAAATATATATTTCTAAGTTACTACATAATAAAGCAACATATGACGAGGGAGATTTTGATTCATTTTCATGAACAAATGAGCCGTTGATAGCAACTCTCCGCGTACGTCTGAAAATAAAAAAAAGTTTCATTGCGGTGTCCTTTATAACTCAACGCTGGACCAACTGAAATAAAAAAACTAAATGATTTTATCGGTTAAACACTTTTTTCAAGTATTCCGTCGTTCGTTCACTTTGATTTTTCATGTTTTCTCTTGGCGATTAAAATACCGGTTTCTCGTAAAGGAATTTAACAAACTGCTAATAATCGACGCACCTGCAGAAACTTATTCACTAATAAAATCGGCTAGATTTTCTACTTTTGATTACTAATGAGGGGTGCTTCAATTAAACTTTTTTTTTGTCTTGAGACTTCTGCGGAGAGTCAATGTCAACGGCTCATTTCTTCATAAAAATGAATGTCTCACAGATTAATCTTAAAACTTTACCTTATTATAACTATAGAAATAAATACAATAAAACCTGTAAAGTTCACTAACCTTGTAAGTTGACCACCTGTCTATGTTGACCGCTTTTGTCAGGAACGTAATTAATTCTATCTCATACAATGAAGGGAAACCTCTATAACTTGACCACCTCTCTATCTTGACCACCTGTTTATCTTGACCACTAAAGTACACCAAATTTGGTTTGGAGCGTCGTAAAAAACCCTTTGTAAGTTGACCACTGGGTTTATTTTATTAAACTTTCTTCAGAAAATTATTTTATTTTTCATTTATTTATTTAATATTATTATTTTTTGATAGCTTTCCAAGAATTATTTAATGCTTTGATGACAGACTAGCATTTTACTAACTAAACAGCATCATAAAGCTTATGCTGCTCTTTGTTCTCCAAACTTGTTTTTCATTTGTTGTTCTATTTGAGATAGCTTTTTGTACTCTGTTCAATGAAAATAGGTGTCAGTAGAAAAGTTCAAAGTTTTTTCTTTCAGTTGCAATATGTTGTGACAACACAGGAATTGTGCTAAAAAGAGCAGGCCCAAATCTATACATTTCGGGCCCCCTGCAATAAAATATGTAGGGCCTCTCCCTAGTGGCTAAAAGTGTCTATTACTAAAGTGAATAAGTCTTAGTGCTAGTTTTTTTTCTATTTTTCTTCAATTTCTAGGGCCGTTAGCCCCTTTAAGGACGCGGGTCTCTTGCACTGCGGGTACGCAGATTTGGGGCTGCTAATGAGTAAAGTTACATGTTTCTGGTGCAAGGGATTAAGAGATAGGACATTTTATTTTTGCCTTTATGAACTGGGAGAGTCGAGCTTGTTGCTCTTTGTACTATAATTTTTGCATAAAAAGGCTTCAAAAAGAAGTTAGTTGAACTTGAGATTAATAAAAAGTATGAAATATTAAAATTAATTGAAAATGGAGAAAGCCAGAGAAAATTAGCTGGCATATATGGAATTTCTAAAACTACAGTGTCTAATATAGTTAAAAACCAGGAAAAAGTCACAAAATTATTTGAATTGTATTTTTAATTATTGTTTCACTTTCAATAATGTTAAACAATAAATGTGAGTTGAACAGAAAAGGTAAGGGTGAATTCCTAAAAAAAAAAAAAAAAAATACATTGTGCAAGAAATGACAAAAAATAAAATAAAAATCATTCCCGCCCTTTATAAGTTGACCACCTGTCTAAGTTGACCGCCAAAGTACTGCACCGCGAGTGGTCAACTTACACAGGTTTCACTGTATTAGGTTAGAGCAATTATCGATAGATTTTGCATTACCCCAAGATTTAAATGAACTTAAGAAGGATACAAAATGGGTGTATATCTTCACGCATTTTTAAATGCATTAATGGAAAATTAATGTTGATCAATTTCCCAGTAATCATTTGCTATTGATGCATCCGATACTTAAATTATTTTTTAACTTCCTGTAAAACTTTCTCATTGGATTTAATTCTTCACTCAATTTTCTAACTTCATTAACTTCCAACAGATGTTTTTTTTTTATGAGAGGTTACTATAACTCTTACGTTAAAGAATTTTTTATCCCATTACGGACGTAGCATTTTCCCCATCAGTAACGGGTGTACGTGACGCATCCCACTTAACGTGGTCTGTATGTGTCAAACTGTAGTTGACATATGCTGTGCATGTCAGATAAATGCAAATGTCGACTTTGTTTTAAATGCAATATGCTAAAATTGCATCCCCCGAGAAATCACGAGACGTTGTAGAGAGGTTAAAGCGCGACATTCGAAATGATGAATGCCTGACTAATACTTGTCCTAGCATCTGCAGATTCACTCACTTTTCAGCGGGGTTTGTGAATCTGCTACGAAACTGCCTGAAGACTCCGGTGTTCCATACATCACTCTGTATGAAGTTAAAATCTATGAGCAAATTAAATGGTATCAATTGGAGAAAACTGAAGTTAACAATCGTATTAGCAAAGTACGGTACGAAGGCACAGCAGAAAATGGCATTGTTGTCCCAAAAAGTTATTGCCAAAGTTCTTGTTCCACTTTTACATTAAAGATAAACAAGGTGAGTACTCCACCAAGTCAAAAGATCAAATTGGAAAGGATTCCACAAGAGCTTTGGTTCAAACTTACTTTTCAGAAAAGTATACAATTGCATACCAGGATGAAGCGGAAAGTGCCTAATGGTCAAATGACAAGATTACAATTTCTACAGTCGCAATCAGACATCAAAACCTGATGAAACCATATGCAATATTTCCCAACTGCGTACAGCCTGATAAATACGCTGTACAAAATTTTCTTCAAAAGGTTGTTCCAAAGATATCGTGCCCTCGTATACATCTGTTCGTATAACTGATATTTCTCAGATGAAGCCGGGCAAAACATTAAACAGGAATTCAATTTATGCAATGTGCCCTTAATGGAAGAAGTGAGAGCTTCCTGGCATTTTATTCAAACTTCTCATGGCGAAAGACCGGTGAACGGAAGTGGTCAACTAAGACCTTTTTTTCGGGTTGAAAAAGCACATAGCCATATGGAAATGGCGTCAGAAATTTTGTCACATGTTGTATGCAAAAAGATAACAATCATCTTTATTCCTAAATTCTAAGTTTTCGCAGTAGTGGATAAACTTGAAGGAAGGAGGATTGTAATTCATGGAATACTGCAACTCATTCAGTACACTGCAAGACCGAAGACAAGTACTGCATAACATATAACAAAACCCAACTCTAAAACAGGTAAATCGGAAAATATGCAAACAGAATTAAAACCTATATCTGCAATAAGCTGCAATACATTCATGCAACTAAATGAATTTATAGAAGCTCAACTCTTGTTGTTTATTTAAAGTCAGCTGTGATAGTAAGTTGAAGGCTTGAAAGCAAACTTCAATATTTATACCCGATACATCCATTATAACAGGTGCACATAAAACCTTTTTTTTGACCTATTAAAATCATATTAAAGTCATACATTGTTACGTACTCTTATTGTTTAAAATAAATAGCAATTAAATTTTTTGCATGTAGGCAGAAATTTTTGAAGTTTTTCTGAAGGGCAAAAAACAATTCTTCCTTGAGTGATGTCCATTGAGTGATGTCCATTGAGTCAAAAAAAAAAAAAAACACACTAGTAGCAAAATGAACTAAAAAGTTAAAAATAATCTTTGGATAACAAGTATATAAAGTAATTGACCAAACAATTAATTTTACTGTAATAAAAAAAAAACGTGGGTGGCTTCTTAGCAGTTGTCTTAAATTTCTTCCACTTGTTATCCATGCGAAAATGTAAATAGGCAACCCCCACGCTTTTTTTTTATTACAGGGTCATTCCATGTCAAGTGATCCAAAGTTTTTTCCCTCACCTTTTTGTATTTCTTTGAAATTTGGCTCATCAATTGTACCCTTTGAGGTAATCAAAAGTCCAATTTTTTAGATTTTTATCTCTATTTTTTTATTTATAGCACTTTGATTTTTCGAAAAATCCTCTTTTTCATGGATGCTTGAACATAAAATGGACGATAACTCAGCACCAAATATAGATAAAAGTATTTGGTAAAAAGCATTTTAAAGTATATTAGTTGCTGTTTAATGGGATATGCAACATGACTAATTTCAAAAAAATTTTAATAAATAAAAGTATGAATTTTTTTAAAAAAAATCTCAAAAATTTGTGTGTATTTTATCTTCAGTTGTGCAAAGTTTCAAGTTGGGATCTCAATGGGATCATATTTTTATGAATTTTTAAATAAAATTTGACTTATGAAATTTCAGATTCTAACTAGTTAAATATGGGGTTTTCTTTCTGGGGATGATCTAGTACGTAGTGATTGATCATGACTATGCTTGAGATGAGCTGACATGAATTTGTAAATTAGTACTCCCCCCCCCCCGCCACACAACCACTTTTATCTTTTTTTTTTCAAAACTGTATTTAAAAAAAAAAGCTCGCATGTAAGAGCTATAATAATAAACTGGGACGCACGCTACTAAAACATCAGTAGTGACTAAGGCTTATAAATGGGGGGGGGGGAGGTCATAAAAACTAAAAGTCTGAAAAACTTGAACAGACAAATAGAAAAACTCATTTGCTGCTTTTTTTTCTTTCGGAAAGTGGGACGTTAGAGGGGAGGGGGCAATCTGGAATGAAGCTTAACAACATGGAAGGTTATGCTCAAACTAGCAAAATTTGATTTGATCTATAATGCTTTTAATATATGTATAAATAGATCTCGCAGCATTGCTCTCCTTTACAACTGAAATTGAAAAGAAAACTTGAAGAAAAAAAAAACAGCTGCACTCCAAATGTTGTAGAAATACGGTTTTATGCGGACAGATATATGATCTGATACTTAGATTTATTTTTAGGTCAGTGTGAAAAGAATGGAACAACACGGGGGAAACACTCCTATTTTGCAATGTTCTTGGGACAAACTATTTCTTTCCTCCCTCCAAAATTGAAAATTGGTGCAGGGGTAGGGGGTGAAATGAATCATAACTCCTTATCAGATAGTGAATTAATCAAGTACACTTTGTGAAGTAAGGATTGAAAAAGAAACACTTGGTCTGAAAAAAAAAAAGCATTAGGTGAGGCGTGATACTAGTTTAGTGTTAATCGTAGGTGTTGTAATGTACTTTGCCTTGCTTTAAAGAAGAAAATTTACCAGCTTTTAATATGTTTTCTATTCATTTTGTTTTATTTTATTCATTTATTTATTTTTTACATTTTGAAAATAGTTTTGGAGAAAAAATAATAAAAAAAGTGGTGGTGTGGGGGGTTCTTGCTTTAAAGAAGAACATTTACCAACTTTTAATAAGTCTACCATTCAGTTTGGTTGTTTATTTATTTATTTATTTTACATTTTGAAAAGTTTTGAAAAAAAAAAAAAGATTAAAAGTGGTGGTGGTGGGGGGGGGGGGTGCTTACCAATCTACAAATTCATATCAGCTCATTTCAAGCATAGTCGTGATCAATTACTACTTACTAGACCATCCCCAGTAAGAAAACCCCATATTTAACTAGTTAGAATCTGAAAAATGTCATTATTTCATAAGTCAAATTTTATTTAAAAATTCATAAAAATATGATTTCATTGAGATCCAAACTTGAAACTTTGCACAAATAAAGATAAAATACACACAAATGTTTCAGAATTTAAAAAAAAAAATTAACTATACCTTTTCTGAGAAATTTAAAATTAAAATTTCATTTAAAATTTTTTTTTTTTTTTTTGAAATTAGTCATGTTGCATATCCCATTAAACAGCAACTAATGTACTTTAAAATGCTTTTTAAAAATTTTTTTTATCTATATTTGGTGCTGAGTTATCATCTATTTTATGTTCAAGCAGCCATGAAAAAAAGACGGTTTTCGAAAAATCAAAGTGTCATAAATAAAAAAAAATAACAGAGGTAAAAACCTGAAAATTTGAACTTTTGATTACCTCGAAGGGTACAATCGATGAGCCAAATTTCAAAGAAATACAAAAGGGTGAGGGAAAAAATTCCCCAAATTTTGGATCACTTGACATCAGTGGCATGCGGATTAATATTTTTTAGGGGACCAGTTGGTTACGGTAAATTACGATACACAAAAGTAGATTTATAGATATATTATCTTCCCTATTATTATCAACATCAGTGTTATGCTTCAAAGTTGAAGAGCGACATTGCTCACTAAGATGAAAATATATTTGATTTTTACCAAAAGTTTTCAACTGAGTAATGGCTTGGTAGTGTCCTTGGGTTTTCTCGTGACGAATCGTTGCCTTGTGGAAATTGCTCATATCTGAAAATCCATTGGCATTCTAGACGCCTTTTTCCTTTTCAAAAAGAACGCAGGGCCTTAAAATGCCGATTGTAATTTTTTAGTTTCGTAGATATTGCTAGGTCAGGAGTAGGCCTGCTCTGTGAAATTATTTGAGCTTTCTCTTGGAAAGTCAAAGCTCCGAAAGAACGGTTTGCGAGAACGTCCAGCAGGCAGCAATTCTCTTCCGAGCTTCGGGGCAGTCTGTACTGTTGCGCATGCTCCTCAACTACGTCCAGTTGGGGACTTGTTTTTTCGACCGAGTCCCCTTCCGTTACAAAAGAAAATCACAATGGACGCAGGAAAATAACTTTGACTAGTGAATTTGTTGTTTCCTGAAGCTCACATAGAAACCTGTACACTAGGCACGGAAACAAAAATTTGTCCGTTGGTTTAAAGATGCGTGGAATAATCAAATAGGCTTCCGAACGAACGCCAAGGATCTAACAAAAGCTATATGAGATCTGGGGATCAGGTTCTTAAGAGCTAGTCCCTCGGACAAGTCCATTTAAGACGTCGCACACAGGGGAGAAAGGGAGGGAGGAGCAGTAAAAGAAGTAGCGCTTTCTAATAAACTTGTTTTTCTGCTCACGTTTTTTCTTAATAAATTATTCTGCAAGGTATTTTTTTGAAGGGGCAAATATTTAAGGGACCAGCCTAGTCCCTCTGATCCATGGGCGGCACGCCACTGCTTGACATGGAATGACCCTACAGTAAAATTAAGTGTTTGGTCAATTACTTTATATACTTGTCATCCAAAGATTATTTTTAACTTTTAGCTCATTTTGCTACTAAAGAGTGTTTTTTTAGTTTTTTTAAACTATGATTTTATTTGCATCACACATTTTGGATGCTTTCTGGTAAATTCATGTGCAAACATTATTACGCTTCGCAGCTCTGATTTGTACGTTGTAAGTAATTCTGATAAGCCGCTGGCTATCAGTCCAAAGGAAAGTTGGACCCACAAACAAACAAGTTAAGTTAATAAAAGCGTGTTAATTAGAATAAACTAATAACTTATCGTTAATAAATTAATTTGATTATGGAATATTGCATTGTCATCGGGTCTGAGGTTGCATTCCAAATTTTAAAACAACCCGATCACAAAAAGTGTCCGACAATTGAGTTGCAAGATTATAAATTTAATTTCGGTGTAGACGAGATTAGAACGCACGCCCAATGATTCCCAGGGGTGGACGTCATCGAAGACCCGCGCCTTAGACCGCTCATAAAGTGATGGAATGTACTAACAGTAATAAGCCACTGGCTCTCAGTTCAAAGGAGAGACTCACAAACATGCAACTGAAGTTGATTTTGAAATTTTTCAAAATTTAATTGCATTACGTAGAAGTAGGCTTAGTATTAGTCAAAAGTGCATGCAATGAAACATGAATTTAGGTTATTTGGAGCCTTTGGTGGGTGCTAATGCACCAAGCGATGCGTCTATTTCGGAGGAATTACCCAGTTGCCACTTGCAATTGGAGCGAATATTTTTAAGAGGGCTCTTGATCTTCATTTGGGATAGATAAAGGACCTGCCAGGGTTTGTTGCTGGTCGTAACTTTTGAATTTTATATTTAGCAAGTGGTGTAAATTAAGCAGTGTGTTTTCCCTTAAAAAATGGGTTTATGAAATTGTTTGTGGTGAAATTCTTGTCAATATGTAGTACGTGCGAAGGGATTTTACACGAAAATCTGACGGGATTGATGTAAAAGGATTAAAAATTTGGATTCTAATGAATGAATGATTTTACAATGTGAGGTCTCAAAAGTCTGTCGAAGTTTCAAGAAAACTAGATAAATTTAGATAGTTTCGGTAAATTTTAGAAGTCATCTTTCACACGCGTTGAAGATGGATGACCTGAAGCATGCATACGATGAAATCGTGGGTTCAGTTTCTCTCCAAGTCATTGAATTAAGTACTTCTGTTCAAATTTTGGTCGACTTTAAAACCTTATGTCTCGACACTGGGGGCACGAGGAAAAATAACCTTTTCGTAAAAAAAAAAATTCAATATGCATTTTCGATGCTACTTCAGAAAATATTTTCAGATGTCTATCATCCGCTAATGGGATTGGAAAGTAATCTGACGCATTCAAATTAATCCGGCTTTAAAATCTCCTTTCTGATAATTTGTGTTATGAGTATGTTTCCCTTTATTTACCAACTTATTTACCTTGCAGATGGAACATGGGGTTCGGAAATTAAGTCGGTTGACGGAGCTGGTGCTGAATATTCGTTTCCTATGAAAGTCAGCTCAAGAGTCATGCAAAAAGTTTTTTATTAAAAGAAGTAATTACTGATTAAGTAGAAGAAAACGGCATCTGATATCGATGATTGTCGAATGGGCCAATTTCTCCCTTAACCATGAGTCATTTTTTTAATTGTTGGACAACTTATGATGGTTGATCTCTTTAATTTTCGTAAAAGAATCAGAATGTGATAGCAGTATTATGATAAGAAAAAGTTAAGCTTTTTTTTAAAACCTGTTTTGTTTGTTCCTGAGTGGAGGTCGAAATTCAAATTCGTGAATGTATGGTGTTAAGTAAATTATCGGTTTTTTTTTTTTTTTTTTTCAAAAGCAATGCCTGACCCATGACTTTTTTTTAAATGTGAATACTACTTAATACTTGGGACATTCTAGCGTTAACAATAAGGTGGCTTACTCATAAGTTCAGGGGCGAATGTTATTGAAGAAAATGCCATTTTCGTTACGATTTTTTTGTCATGTTTGTGTCTAGAAAACTGCTTAAGCCGTAAGTGACCCTCCGAAATAATTATAGAATTAACTACTCATCATAGTCCAGTACTCATAAAAACATAAAATAGCATGGATTACTACTTTGAGAAGAGAAAATGAAGTGAGTGAAATCTTTCCCTTGTGAAGTCAAGACCCCCAAGTCACGTGATAGGTTTTAAAGCAAAGCGTTGGAAGAAGTCTGCTTTCTTTCGCTTGTTTCACGTAAAACGTGCCAATCATTCGTCGTTGTTGAGTCACGTGACTTGGGGTCTTTGGGTCAGCATTTGCTAAGGCAATGTTTGGACTTGCTTGCTCCATTGTGCTTTTTTGACGTTTTTATTTCTTACTTTACTGTTAAGCACAAAGGTATTGATTTATTTATGAGCAAAAGCTTTGTAACAGGTACGCAACTTACGCAAGCAAGAATTCAATTTGAGGAAGATTAAGCCACTAAAACAAAAAAGGCAATTTCAATTTCATTTTCGTCTGCAATAATCTGTTTGTGCACTTGATCTCTTTTTTTTAAAAAATTATACTATAGTTAGACTCAAAATGAAAACTTAAGCAGATTATTGTCCATTAAAAGTTCTTTCATTGCTTTCTCCAAATCAGAAATAACAGAGCACAGACCTTCTTAGAAATCTGCGAAGGATATTTCAAAGTCATGCTCTTTTTACTACCAGGTATAAAACATTATACACTTTCCTCAAACTATAAAAAATAGAAAAATCAAGACTCACTGGATTTGTCTCCAAAGAACGGACTTCGGGTTTGTGTGACAACTCTGAGTCGTTAAGTGGGAAGACGTCTTCAAGACAGCATCACAGTAAGAATCCCAGCTGTAAAAATAGAAAAATTAGAATATAGAGCTTATACTCGATTAGCCGGCTTAAACCAGACTTAGCAGCTATTGATATCTAGTTATTAACAACAAGAATTTCGAATTCAATTTGATGAGTCTAAAAAGAGAACAATTGGAAAGGGAATGAACGAACAATCTTCCTCTCCGGAAAAGAATGCATTTGGTAGGATATTCAAAAGGCGTAAGATTAAATGTTGTTTAGCCCTATATACTATTATCAACGGTTTAGGTCTTATTTGAATTTCAATATTTACCCTTAGAATGTGCATTAAGCTACAGAGTAGAAATATATGTGAAAAATGGATAGACTATCGATGCATACTAACTTCGATATATTGTAAAGCTCCTTCTACATCATTTTAATTTATTTCGCTTGTAACTAATAAAGTTATGATCGCGAGTGTTGGAAAGTAGCCTCGAAATTTTTAAAAGATAACACTTAAAAGAGACGGGATCATTTTTTCAATATAAGCTCCCAGTATTAAAATAAGTGTTTTAATTACTTTTGATGAATGAATGAGACATATTAATTTTTCAAATCAAACAAGTAATATAAAAAGAATACTAAAAGACAATTCCTACTGAGATAAACGAAGAAAAATTAATTTTAGTTACTTTTTGTCAAAAAATTACAATTGATAAAAATATGTTTATGCAGTTATATAATTGGAAAATTTATTCGAATCCTACACCAATTCTTTTAAACTTTAAACTATTTGGCATCTATTTCATGACGTGCCCGATAAAAATCAGTAACTAACTTCATAGGATGGTGACCCGCTCAAATATTAATAAAGCTTTAAAAAGCTGAGATACATTTTGATAAAAGCATTGTTCAACAATGACTGTGACCAACAACGAACTTTCAATTGAAGGTTCACCTACATTTTTGCATGAAATTTGTTCAAAAGAATTTTTGCATTCTAATGTCCTTGGCACACTGGAACACGTTTGATCTGATGAAAAAAAAATCAGGGGTTTCTATGGATATTTAATTTTAATTTGTGCAAGCATTATAAATTAAAGATTCAAACATTAGGTTTTAAGCAATATTGATAAAAGTTAGAATGAACTAATAATTTATGTCTAATTAATTTTATCAAAGAATATTGCGCTGTCTTCGGTTCCGAGTCCGCATACTAAATTTCAAAAGAACCCGATTACAGGAAGTAGGTGACAATTGAATTGCAAGATTTGAACAAGATATATCTTTACTAATAATAAAGCTGAAAGTCTCTCTGTCCGGAGGATGTCTGTAGAATATCTGAATGTCTGGATCTATGTGACGTGCATAGCGCCTAGACCGTTCGGCCGATTTTCATGAAATTTGGCAACAAAGTTTGTAGCATGGGGGTGTGCACCTCCAAGCGATTTTTCGAAAATTCGGTTTTGTTCCTTTTTCTATTCCAATTTTAAGAACAAAAATATCATAAGATGAACGAGCAAATTACGAAATTATCATAACGTGGAACCGTAACATGGGTACAAGCCAATTGGCGAGAAAATTCACCATACATTATTTGTAATTATACATGCGAACCAAGAGACTTTTAATTTTTCTATTACGGGCAAAGTCGTGCGGGTAGCCCTAGTAGTAAATAAACAAGTAGGGAGAGCGTTTCTTAATAAAAGAAATTGGAAAAAAAAATGAAAGAAAGTAAGGCTAGACATGAAGTTATTTAAAGTCAGACCAAACAACGTAAGTAGAAGCACAAAAATTTGTGCTTCTACTTACGTTGTTTGGTCTGACTTTACTATTCAGCACAAAGGTATTTATTTATCTTATGAAGTTATTTACTTATCTGGGGTACTAAATCTAAAATGAATCTGAATCAATTTAAGGCTCATTATTTCCGAAAATACAATTAACGTATACATTGCTACACACATAGTTACACTTTAATGAAAAATGTGATGATATTTCAAGCTTAAACCAAGAGGGCTAACAACAGATTTTCAGCCTCACCCTGAGAAAAGGGATCTAAAGTTTTAAAAAATGGATACAAAAAAAAGGACTAACTTTTCAGTTTTACAGTTAAAGGTATTAACTACATGGTTGTTTTCACATCGCTGTACAGTTTCAATTCTTGGGATGATAATGGTCAAAGTTCAGACAAACAATGCTACTTATTTATGCATCCACAACTCGAACACATTAAGATTATATACATCCAGGGAAACTCATATTGATACATCATTGTAAAAGAAGGAAGTAGTAACCCCAAAGAAAAAGTAGCAATCATTAATATCATGGTTTTAGCATTAAAGACAAGCGTGAAAATAATAACTAAAGATTAATATAAACATGACATAAAATATGCAACAGTTGTAAAACCAGTTAAAGTAGGAAAATAACGGAAAAAAATTCTTCTAAAAAGCAATGTATGTTGTAGTAGTAAATCTTTAAGAACAAGATAAAAAGATAAGTTGGACATACCATTAAGAACAAAATGGAATCAATTATGACAGAGAGTAGCACTTTATCCAGCAAACCTTTTAAAGAATATTGTTACATTTCATTGTGTGCAAAAGCGGATGGTATATATTTGTAGGGCAATTAAGCAACTTCAAAAAAGGGGGGAGGGATGTATTCAATTGTTACATCTACATATTGTTTGAGGAGATCTTGACTGAATTAAAACCATAACGTAATATAACAGGGGGAGGAAGTGATTCATAGAGTATCGGTAGAAAGTTTTAAACTACTGGGAAAATATGTGCGTAATGTTAGATACTGGAATTTCAGTATTTAAGTGCAAAACAGTACCAGAATTCTGACCTATAACCAAGACGGCAATGTAGAACTAGTTTTGTGTATAAATGCACGTTTTTACTTAATATCCTGGCATTTCTATTTTACCATACATTATTTTCATCTGTTTGTATTTTAATAATAAATTACACAAAAGTTAGGAAAACTTGGAAGTTTCAAATATTTTATAGTAATAATTTTATTTAATTTTTAATTCATTACTTTTTCAAGGAAAAGTATACAGGAATGAAATTTGAATATTTATCTAAGCCTGGTTTTTACAACATTTTGTAGATAATGTGCTAAAGCATCATTGTTTTCTAATGTTTTGGAAAAATTTAGCAATTTCGGAACTAATTCTTTGTTTCATGAAATTGAATTCCTGTGCAGTGATCTTTCCACAATCAAAACAAAAATTTAACCAGTATGTATAAATGTACATAGATGTATATGACTTACGTTTTGTCGCTTGAGTGCTTGCATGATTCATTACCGGTCAAATCAGTGTTCGGAATTTGCTGTAATAAAGCATTTATTATTATGTAACACCAAAAAAAAAAAGATAAGCATTATTTTTTTTACATGAATATTCAAATACAGTAGTCTCTCGACCATTTGGAACTGCAATAGGTTCGATTAAAAATAGCAGTAGTATTTTGAAACATTTTCAAATTAAAAAAAAAATATGTACAGTAAAATTTAACTGTAAAAACAGCACCGGAAACGCTTAATTTCTAATACACAAATCCCCAAGACTGTCGAGAGAGTATTAAAATATTGAGTGCAATAAAACCATGAGAAATTAAGAAACATTTCAATGTTATTGGAAAAGAGATCAGACAGTTCCGAAAAATAGCAATCTCGAAACACATAAATCTGTAAGTACATTCTCATCTTTAGAGAATGAAACCTATACAGTGCCAACTTAAATGCATGCTTAACATTTTACTTTTATTCATTTCAATTATTCATTGTCGACTATCTTTTAAGCAATCAACTTTGAAAGAAGCAAGACACATTTCGGCCCTTAACAGCTTTGAATAATCCTCAATTTTTGTAACTCAAACAAAACTGGCCTACCTGAGTTAATCAGTTGCAAAACATAAGATGAAATAACTTCTAAGCAGCCTAACAAATTCAAGCAAATGAGAAAAAGCAAATAGTTAGCTTTATATGTTATTTTTTTATGATTCATTTTTTAAGATTTTGTTTCCTTTCTAAGGGATAAATTTAGTAAGTAAAGGGAAAACTACAGCTAGGGAAGAGGGAATGGAAAGTATAAATATGTTCAGTAATTGAAAAACCTAAAACCTAGAACTATCATGTCTGGGAATAATAGTTAATGAATTGCTTGATACAGAAAGTTGTGAATTTAACAATAAGAAACTCTTTCCATTTTCATAAGTGTACTTAATATCTATTTTTTAATTTCATACCGACAATATATTCCACAAATTAAATGAGAACAGTCAACTCTTTATAACTTGAAGTCCCGTGGGACTGACTAAAACTTAAAGGTTGTTGTTGCTGCGTATACCACTCGGGTATCTGAGCTTGTGTACCGATGCTACTAAATTTAAGGCAAGCAGTACGACTTCTGTTTAAAGAGCACCATTAAGGTGGACATCCGCTTTGGTTCAGTCAGGATACGATAGATGGAAGCACCATCTATCAAACACTTTGATAACTTAGAACCAAACCAGAAGTTGAATATCTCCTGGTGCAGTATCCTCAGAATCATTGATAAACTTGGAAGACTAAGATCACGACATATTTAGCGAGCCCCGGTCATCCTCAGTGAGCATGGAGGATCTCCGACCTGCTGGCGTCGAACCCGCAACCCTCCAGTTACGAGCCCGACGCCTTACCCATCAGGTCTCCACGGTTAGAATTAATGGTTATGAGAAGTTCCAAGAACCTTCTCTAGAGTTTTGGACTCAACCAAACCTTTGAGATAAAGGAATATTCTAGCTGTAGTTTATCGCAATGTATACTTAACGAGATAAATAATTAAATATGTAGATGAAAACAACTATGTTAACTAATCAAAGTACATTTCAAAGTAATGTCTTAAAGTTTTCATGTCACTTTCTCGGCCTATGACTGTGTTCAATAGTTATGGGTAAAAAGTAGGAATTTTTAATCTACTGAGGGAGACAACCGTTTATTCTCACCATTTTGTTAGATTCGTCAAGTATTTTGTAGATATGATTGGATCGGTGTTAATAAATTTTTAAAGCTTGGAACTGAAATATTCAAAATTTTTTGCCCTTCTCATGGACAACACTTCTGCTTTGAAAAAAAAGTTTATTTCGTAATGACACTTGTAATACATAGTTTAATTAATAGTTAATAAAATTTTAACATTTAAAAGATTAAATATAATTCTGGGCTTTGCGTAAGAGAAATGACTCTCCTCTAAAAAAAATCTGTCTCTCTCTTGACAATTTCTATACCTGGCGAGTCTAGTTAATATATTTATAGATTAAGCGAGTTCCTTTTCCTTCTTTTTTTTAATAAGCTCCTCATAAGCTCAGTATATATATATATATATATATATATATATATATATATATATATATATATATATATATATATATATATATATTTTAAATACTGAAATCATTTTTATTTTCAAAGAATTAGTGATTAAAAAATATCAGGTTTTTGGAGAATCTCCCAGTTAAGCATATACCTGATTTTTTGGACGAAGTATAGCATGGAAAATGAAAGCAATCGGTAAAAAATACGGTTACTTAAATGCCATATAGATGAGATATTACAGCATTCATATTTTTTATAAGGATAACAAAATTCATTCTATCCGCACATGAAAAGTGTTTTACTATTATTCAAACAAAAAGTATGAAACAAATTGACACTCAGTCTTTTACTTCAAATCAATACTTTTTCAACAAACCAAAAATGCAAAGTATGACTAATGTATGCATGATTGAAATAGGGAAAAAACCGTGTAAATAAAACACTAATTATCGAGAAAATACGATATATAGCCTTTTCACCAATGAAAAACGTTTCAACAAGCAAAAGAGTAGAGAGAGAACACAACCACAGCCACATGGATAACAGTATAAGTACAAAATGGGTGAGAAGAGAAGTTTACCAATAGAAATACAGCACCACAGACAAAGAAGTACCAACAGCTTTGACATAGCTACAGTGGCTCCCAAAAGTGTTCGTACACCTTGAAATTTTGTAGCGAAACAAAAATAACTCAAAACTGAATTCAAAAATGAAGCCCTTTTTTTCACACCATTCCTATGCTATTCTGAATAAAACCCAGTAGTTTTTTTTTTTTAATATTGCCAGATTTTATTTTTGAAATTTGTCATAAAACGAAGAGAAAGAGAAAAAATACTTCACAAAAGTCTTCGTACACTGAAATATCTTCGAAAAAAAAACATGATTAAAATTATCATATGTGGTTTTTTTATTATTTTTGCATTGTAATGACACTGTAAAGTCATTTGTCGTAAATGTTTTGTTTATTTATTCCCTAATACTCGACTTATTATTTTTAAATGGCAGATATGCGTAGAAAACGACAAACATGATTCGAAATTTGATTTTTTTCTCTCACAGTATTCATAAATTGGTTTGAAATGTCTCTAATTTAGGTAATTTATACCATTCTGTGGTGAAGTGCTTGGTGAAATGCTTGAAAGACAATAATCGGATCGAAAACAAGGTAAGAAAAGGTCAACTGGCAAAGTTAACAAAGCGTGATCGGAGATTTACAGTTAAAAAAAAAATGAAAAACACACATTTGAGTGTTGAAAAAGTTTTTGCAGAATTTAATGAAACATTTAACGTTTAATTTTCTCCTAAAATTGTTCGCCAAGTTCTCTGATTAGCTGGATTAAAGGGGACCTCTTCCCGCAGAAATTTTCTTGTTCGTGCGAAAAACAGTAAGCTTTCGCTTTCCGTCGTAATATCAATGATAAATAAGCTCTAAACGTTTTGGAACAACGTCTTACTTATAGATGAAAACAAATTCAACATTTTGGGTTAAATTGTTGTATAAATGTAACTAGAAGAAAAAATGAGGAATTCAATCTTAAGAACTTAGTTGGATCAGTTAATCAGGACGGTGAAAGTGTTGTGTGAGGGTGCATTACAGCATCAGGACTTGAAAATTTGGAATTTCTTGATGAAATAATGAATCATGCTGTTTATTTAAATATTTTTAGGAACAATTTTAAACTATTAGACTCAAATTTGGTGATCGGAAATTACTTTGTTTTTTTATCAAGATAACGATAAGAAGAACATGTTTGCGTTTGGTGCCTCAAATATTGCCCTTAAGCTTAGAAATATTTCCTCAATCGCCGGATTTAACCTAATGGAACATATTTGGAGATTTCTGGTAGCTAGATCACGAAAATACACCATTGAAACAAAAAGTGAACTAGAAACAGTAAAACTCGAAGTGCGGCTGAAAAATTGCACAGAAATTGCACAAAAAAAAAAGAAAAAAACAATAAAATCTATTCCCAGACGTTTAAAAGCTGTTGTTGATACAGCATGATATTCTACTAAATAATAACTTGTAAAAAGTTGGATTATTTACTAGTTTTTTGTCATTTTTTCAAAGTGCACGAAGACTTTTGTGAGATAAAATTTGCGGCACTTTTTAGTTTTCGATTTTTTTAAAATTATGTTTTAATGTTTTATTAAAACTTTTCATGTAGTTTTGTTAAAAATATATCATAGATCTTATAATAAAATACGTATTCCGAACTATTAATTCTAACCAATGGATAATGGCCTATTTCACTGAAAGTCGTAGGTGTACGAACACTTTTGGGAGCCAATGTATATGATTCATTTTCTTGATAAGTTATGTTTTAATTACATTGTTTTTTCATTTCTACACGATCATAATGTAAATCTTGAAAACTGATGCCAGGATCCTCTGAGTAATGGCCTTGAAGTACAAACACTATTGAAAATCAAAACCATTTTAAATTCCATTCAGTAAAAAAGATCCGTTTGGGGATGTTTTTTCAACTATAAGTTCATTTCTTTGCATTGGGAAACATGTTTATACCGTATCGTCTCTTTTGCACGTGCAATATACAGGCATCCCGGTTGTTAGGAAAAATCCTAAACATGTTTCTTCAAATGTTTCAAAAACTAATTATTACTGCAGGTATTGTCTTTTGCTTTCCCACTGCAGCATTCAATCCCATTGGCAGGATTAAATGGGAGAGAAAAAGTTCAGTTTTTAATTATTGCACATTATATGCAAGTATCATCGAGTTTTATGTATATATTTGTTTTTATATAACTTCGAATTAGATTCGAAACGGTCGTGAGTATTTGAAGAAAGGAGTCAAAAAAAAAAAAAAAAAAACAGAAATGAAAGGAAAAATAAATGTTCTATTCACTGTTTTTAAAACATAAGGGAGATTCGCAAACAGTTAATGATTACAGTATATCCGAAACTGACTTATTGTAGTATCCTCAGCAATGGGGCAAAACAGTTATAATGCATGCGAGTGGAGAAAATGGAACTTACCTATCAAAAAACTTAAATGATCCCATGTTTTTCTTTCACTCATGAGGCAGCTTAGAACTCGACTCTGATTTTCAAAACTTCGGAATTTTGACGCTGAAATAAAACATAAAAATAAGAAAGTTTATAATGCATATACATTTAAGGAACAGCCGAATTTAAGAAGGTTACGATTATCCAAGAAAATGTTGCACTTTCAATACATATCTAAGAATTATTAGGTTCTTAAACGTAAATAATATGCACAAAATAATACTAACTGCTAAATGAAACATATAGAACCAGCCTAGGTAAGACACATTAAAGACCTTCAGTTAGACGTTGATATTACTAATAAATATCGAAATATTTTATTAATACAAATTTTTTTAAAGTCACAACTAGCCTCGATGAGTATTCATTAGTACCAGTTTTTACTCGATTCTTCGAACTTCTTAAATAGCATTCATGCTTAAAGCGAAGAACATTCTATTTCTATCATAAATGTTCTACTACGCTTTTCGAGCTTTAAATTTAATCAACTCCAGATCCAATTTAGGTTCGTTAGAAAACCCAAATTTCGTTTGAATCCCTGCTCTATCTTTACAAGTAGAGCAAAAACCTGGACATAAGTCCTCATTGGAGTCCAACTGCGTAATTTCTATGTAAATCTATGAGCAATTTTTTGTTATACGGGAGATACACTTAACAGATAAGGAATGTCCGACTGCGCAAGAGATAATTACAGAGAAAACCTAATAATTTCACTACTTCCTCTGGCTCATTTAGAACCAGTATTCAATCAACACAAGTTCCCATTAAGAGTCAAGATGTACATTAAGTTTTGTGCTAGTCCTTGCACTACCCTTGAGATACACCAGCCACATTCAACGGCAGAAAAGGGCACCAATAATGACATGTTTCCAAAACCATTTAACATTTTTTTAAATATATTTTTATATGATTATATTGATTTTTATATTCTCATACTGATTTTCTCAATCCTCTGCATTACTCTTTGTATGAGAGTGCCCGGAAAAAACCAATAAGTAAAATAAACAATAAGTGTTCACTCGCATTCAGATACAATCACAATATCTGAACTGCTGAAACGAACAATTTTCCAAAAACTGCTAAAATGGTTTCAGTGTCCCCTAAAGAGGGTAGATCCGCCGAAACTCAAAGCCTTTCGAACGTTACGTTGTTTTATTCGTCCCCGAGACGGGTAACTGAATGTTTTGCATTATTCGCATACTGGTTCGCTGATTTTAGTTTTGTTTGGGTAAGCAAAAAGAAAAAGTACCATACATAAGCCATGGTATGTGTTTTGACATTGGTAGTATAACTAATTATGTATTATATACTTTAACAGTCTCGACATTGAGTGGAAAGTATGAACGAAACTGACCAAGAATTTTGCTCTGCTTATCAATCCCCACCTGGACAGTACAACTTCATTTATCCAGACTAACTGGGACCAAAGGCAATCTGGATAAACTAAAAACCGGATGATGAGGGTAATATGGGTACTAAGCAAAACACATTCTTAAACAAAGAGTTACCTTTCATTGCAGCAATTAACTACGCTTTGCTACAAATAAAGGGTCTAAATTACTTTTATCATTTACAGTTCAGTTGCAGCGGTGTCGGACTACCCCCCCCCCCTCCCCCCCCCCCAAGTACGCCGCGCTCTTAAGTTAGTCATTTGTTGTGCATTGAATAGAAATAAAATAAAACGAATATTTGGAGTATTTATAGTTTCATTCTTGCGATATAGTTTTTAAGCATATATTTGTTACTGTAGAATTTTGATCCGAATAAACGGAAGATTCGGATAAACGGGGGCTATACAAAAGAGGTTTTATTGCACTTGAAATTCTGAGCTATGTCCACCAAAGAGACATTCACGTTCTATAGTCTTGTGAGGAGTAAATCTTTAAAATTAGAAAAGAGTTTCAAATTTCGCATAAGATAACTTGCATTCAAAATTTAATCTTTGAAAGCAAAAAAAAAAAATATTTCAATAACTATTTTTGATACAACTTATCTTTTCGAAACCTGAAGCTTAAGCATTAAAATTTAAACTAATATTAAACAGCAAGAAAAGGATATAGTAATAGTTGGCTTTCGAAAGCGACATTTGCACGTTGGATTGATACAATTCTGAAGCTTTTACAAGCTAAAGAGAAATAAAACCAAAAAAAAAAAAGACTTTGAAACCAAAACATTCCGTTAATATTAATATCTTAACATTTTGGTTAATTCTAAAGCAGTCAATGAAATTTAAATTAGAAATTTGAGAGAAGAAATATAGGCCGTTCAGTAAAACTTATTCGAATTAAGCTGAGTACCGAATATTTCTTCTCTCAAATTTCTGGTTTTCATTTCATTTTATTCTTTAGAATTAACCCAAAAGGAAAGATATTGAGATAAACTGCAATCTTTTAGTGTTTTAAACAAGAAATCATAGAGGTACTTAGTTTATACTTTTTACTGTGTATAAAACTTTTAGTAGTCCTTAAAATAAAATGTAAAAAGAAGATTTTTAAATTTTAAGTAGATCCGTTTTGAAATTTGAGATGAAACTTTGAAATTTAAAGCATGTTGACAAGTTACCTGTATTTTTTTTTTAATCAAGATAACGACTTTCATTTATCTGCTTGAAATATTGCAAGTTTGTTTGCTTACAATTTAAAAGAAATTTTGAACAAGTACAGTTGCAAAATAACTTATTTTTTTCCTATAAAGAAAGTGCAAGTATGTTTTAAACTACACTCCTGTTTGTGAAAATTGCAACACTATGAAGGAAGCATCATAGTTGAATAAAATTTAATACACAATCGAGTATTAATGGTACAAATAAATGACTACATTTTCAAAGCAAACAAACGATAAAAAGAGATAAAAATTAGTATTTTGTGTGGCCACTTCGCGCTGCAATAAGAGCTGCTACACGACTCAGCATTGAGTGAAACGAAGTTTGAATATCTGCCTGCGGAAGATTATTTCATATTGTTTGTATGCGCAACCAAAGTTCGTCTGTCGAAGCAACAGGACGAGGATCACGAGCGAGACGCCGCCCAACGAAATCCCACACATGTTCAATCGGTGACATATCCGGGGAATATGCTGGCTAAGGAAGAAGCTGTACCTGCTGCGAATCAAGTTAGGATTCGACAGCCCAGGCGACATATGGACGGGCAGTATCCTGCTGGAATACAGCCCCTGTCAATCCTTGCAGGAAAGGAATAGCTTGGGGCTGTGAAGCTTCGTTTATGTATCGGGCACTATTCAAATTGCCCACAATTCGTAGCAATTTCGATCATTATTAACTCCTGTTCAAATTATTAATGATAACTTAAAGTGTTGAAACATTCATTTTTTTTTATTGGGAAAGTTTGGTTGAAATGACTAGAACCGCACTTTTCTTTGTTTGTGGCGTCATTTTCTTGGAATTTCCGAAAACTACAGGAATACTTAAATGGTCTTTTCTGACCCAGAAAAGTTATTTTGTTCTTTTGAGTGCATTATGAAAAGTGCTTAGTATTTTTTAAAAAAATGTTATCTTTTTCTTTTTAGTGTAAATGTATTTCAGGAATAGAAACTTCACCTTATTTTTTCATATAAAAATTCGGTACTAAAAGGGGAAAAACCTATATACGGGTCTAAAACTTTAAGCAGTTCGCACTAAAATTTAATCCTTGTTCCTTTCTAGGATTTATGCTTACTAATTTCATGCTTGCTTCAGAGAAGCCTTTATTCAAAATTTTCATTATGATTGCTTTTAACATTACTGTTGCAAAGGCAGCAAAATTTGTAACGATAGGTTTTACATTTAAACATTTAATGGAGAAATTACTTAAAATTTGCTGTTTTCCGTCCTAACTGAAATAATAATTTTATTCTGGAATTTTAATTTTTTAGTGCTAAGTTGTACCTTAAGATGAAGCAAATGATTTAGTGAAATCCCGAAGTCGGTAAGTGGTCTAGTTGCAGAGATATAAGCAAAACCAGGCCTCGAATTATTCCGTGACAAAGACAAACAGGCCACCTATATTAAAAGTGCTTAAAAAAGGACATAACTTTAAAACATACCTAGATATGAATTGCACTCCTTCTCATGTTCAAATGAGGCATCCACCAAATAAATCCAGTTTTAGACTTACTGACATCAATTACACCTTCCTATTCCTTGAAGATTCAAAAATAATCAGGGCATTGTGAAAAGTAATTCTATAAAATTAGAAAAGAATTTAGATTTCACATGAAATAACATGCAGTTAAAATTCGACTTTAAATACAAAAAATATATACAAAAAAAACTATTTTTTATATAACTTGTGTTTTTGAAACCTAAAGTTTAAGCCTTAAAATTTAGAGAAATATTTAACAGCAAGAAAATGATATAGTAAAAGTTAACTTTTGAATGCGACATTTGCACTTTCCGGTTAGTAAAGCAGTCAATAAATTTTAATTCAGAAATTTGAGAGAAGAAATGTAGGCGGTTTAGTAAAACCTATTCGAACTAAGCTGTGTACCGCATATTTCTTCTCTCAAATTTCTAATTTTAATTTCATTGGATGCTTTAGAATTAACCTCAAAGGAAAGATAGAGATAAACTGCAATCTTTTAGTCAATTTCTAATTAAAATTTCATTGACTGCTAAAAAAAAACTAACCTAAAAGGAAAGATATTAAGATTAACTGCTTGTTTTGGACCTTTAGATCTCAGAGTCATTTTTTGGTTTGATTTCTCTTTAGCTGTAAAAGCTTCCGAATTGTATTATAGGTATTTAGTTTTTACTTTTTAGCGAATATCATTATTATATAAGTAGTCCTTGAAATAAAATGTAAAAAATAATTTTTAAATCTAAAGTACATCCGTTTTGAAGTTTGAAATGAAACTTCTTGAAATTTAAAGCATGTTGACCTAGCTCCCCTAGTTCAGGAAAAAAAAAACTTATGTCGACGAAAATGCCAAAAGTCGAGTCATCGAAGAATCATTTCTATAAAACGTTTAAACCAGGGTTTCTCAAACTTTTAGGCATTGCGACCCCCTTTTTAGACTAAGTACTTCGGCGACCCCCAAAGTTTCTCTGTCTAATCCCTAAAACAATAACTAACTACACGAATCGAAAAGTTTTATCATTATAAAAACAAGTAACTAGTAAAATAAATATGAATTTTAGTCTCTCGAATTATTTTATAATTGAAGCAGTGAGAAGCAAAGGAGTGTAAAATGACATTTTCACGTTCTGAGTAAAACGCATATAAAAACTACGTCCTAGGTAGGCTTTCATTGATTTTTTTCCTAAATCATGCTGTACAGCAGTACATACCAGGGCTACTAATACTATTTATTGCCCCAAGACAGAAGAAGGGTTCACCTGCCGTTAACCGTTTGGACAAGTTATCTCCAAATTTTAAATTTCGCAACTTGCATCCCTTTGCTTTTCACTACCTCAATTAACCTTAAACACCTTCATAAACCATAAACCCTTATAAACTTAACTGATTTATTGTTTGCAGTAGTGTTTCTTTCTTGCACCCCTTTCAGTTCTTTCTTGCAAGCAGTGAAAAACAGAAACAAAGAAAACAAATTTTCCTTCACATCCTGTGACTCCCCGGGGCACATCTCGCGACCCACCGTTTGAGAATCCCTACTTTAAACTAATCAAAATTGTAAGATTACTTTTTAATAGCACTTCTTACAAATAGTACCTACACGATTCCAGTCCTCAACAATTTTTTTTATTTATTTATTTATTTATTTTTTTTTTTTTTTTGGGCCGCTTTGCCCGTTGTAAAAGCTTTTTCTTAGCCTCGGTGCGGAGTGACGGGCTGGCGACCTCATTAAGTCCTTTTCGCCTTTGCACTGGAAACTTCGGTACCTCGTTCATTCATCACCATCGTAATAAAACAGAATGTTTGAGGAAGAGATGACTGCTTCTGTGGCCGGTACGAGCATTAGTGATGTGTTTTCTGCCCCATTTCCAGAAAAGGGAAGAAATACTAAAACATATTTTGAGGACCAATGGAGGCATAGTCAAACTGTACTAGCATCCAATTGAAGACAGATTAAATCAAGTTTCTGCAAAGAAATACTTTTTTCAAAAAACGAAAATAAATTTGAAAATGCAGTAAGGTAAAGTAAATAAGACACCAAACGAAAATGACCGGTTTGACCAATGTTTAAAAGATGCTCCCGATGTTTATAACATAAAAAAATTCCTGTGCATTTTAACTAATTACGACGTTTCAAAATTATTAAATTATTTCATATTACCTTGATAGCTAAATTATTACTCTTTCTTTTTTAATTTTAAACCTCTCGCAAGGTGGCGGCAGGAACTGTGAAAAAAAGTTCCTTGACTTTTCCCCCGATTAAGTTCACCAAATTTCCCCTGATTTACGTTACCAATGATAATGGTTTCCTTTCTTTGCTCTACTTGAAATCCATTGTATGTTTGCATAAAATGCAGTATTTTAAATGTTTTAAGTAGTGAAAAGTTGAACGAAAAATATATTTTAAAAAGATGCTACTTTTTTGACAAAACGGTTAGAATATATAAATGCATTTTTTTTGGGGGGGGGGGGAGATACGAAACAGTATATTAAATTTTTCTGCATGGAAAAATTATAGAAATTTGTTTTTAAATACTACTTCCAGAAATCACTTAGCATAAGAATTTTAAGAAACTTAAGAGCCACTGTCCGTAAGAATCAGGCAGTTTAGGGCATTTGTGATTGTTGACATGTTTAATTTTCTTTATTCTTGCAAATGTTGTTCCTTATCATGAATGTAATGTTTGTGCAAAATATGAAGTTTGTCTGCCTTACCGTTTTTGGGAATTTTAAATTTAGGGGGCGTGGCACATTTTTTGCGTGTTTTTCAAATTTGCAGATTTTAAAGTTCTTGTTGCTTTAAGCGCCCTTATAATGACATGAATTTTTAAACTCTATACTATTATATGGTCTTCTTAGATACTATTACAGCTGTCAAATCGGTGTCACTACGAGGGTGACGGCCACAAACTCCGTTTAAAAATGACCGAAAATGAATTTTTTTACTACATTCAATGCCAATTTTCTCAAAGCGCCTTCATGATGGCACCAACGTTTTTACATCAATTCCCAGCTACACTTGCGTACATCAAAAATATGTAATAAAATTGGTGTCACTATAAGGGCGCAAGAAGATATTGGAACTTTTATGTGATAAATTTCACAAAAATGCAAATGTTTAAAATCTAACTACTACTCTCGCCCTCATAGCAGAGATCTGAAACTAATTAACTCATTAACGCCCAGTGTCCTCGTTTGCGGATTGCCAATAAATTATAATTTAAAAGCTCTATAACTTAAAATTGTAATTTCATTATTCTGAGGGTAGATGACAGCACTATAGATATTCTATTCCAGTTCCACATTTTTGCGGTTATTTTTTAGTGTTGTTATTTGGATCGTCATTTATCGATTTTTCTAACGCTACATGTGCCTGTTCTTTTTGAATTTTTACACCAAAAATTATCAAGGTAAGTTTTAATATTATTTATAATTGCCTTCCTTTAGAGTTGTATTGAACATATAAAATATAATTAAATCTTTTCCCGCTCATTTTTTGTTTTATATATTACATAACATATTGCTGTCGTCAATTGAGGACGCTGGGCGTTGAAGGCAAAATCAGAATTTTTCCGACGCTAATTATTCTTCTTTGATTGGAGGTTTTAAGCACATATTTGCATTCTGTTAAAATTCAAAACACCTTAGACATCAAAAATAAGTTTCATTTTATTTTCAGATTATTATCCCAATTACTCGCGAATATTTTAAAATAGTATGCCTCGTAAATTTCTTACAATTGAAGAAGCTCACGAACATTTGTTCTCAGAACAAATTGAAGCGGACATAATTTCAATTCCCCCTGAAGTTGATGAGCTCACAGATGAAGAGGATATTGATGATGAAGGCGCAAATTTAC